>NC_037669.1:53215373-53515373 GCF_003255815.1 Theropithecus gelada
CCCTCTCTCCCTCCCTCCCCCCTCCCCTCCCCTTCCCCCCTTCCCTCCCTTCCCTTCCCTCCTTCCCCTTCCTTCCCTTCCCTCCCTCCCTCCCTTCGTTTTTCTTTTGTTGTTTTTTTTGTTTGTTTGTTTTTTTGAGATGGAGTCTTGCTGTGTTGCCTAGGTTGGAGTGCAATGGCTCAATCTTGGCTCACTGCAACCTCCACATCCAGGTTCAGGTGATTCTCCTGCCTCAGCCTCTGGAGTAGCTGGGATTACAGGCGCCCACCACCAAGCCCACCTAATTTTTGTATTTTTAGTAGAGAGGGTTTCACCATGTTGGTCAGGCTGGTCTCAAACTCCTGACCTCAGGTGATCCACCTGCCTCGGCCTCCCAGAGTGCTGGGATTACGGGTGTGAGCCACTGCGCCTGGCCTATGGGGGCCATTTTCATAAGGAAAAAACCAAAGAGTGCCCAGGCACTGGGGGGTCAGTAAAGGAACGGGTACATATGCAGTGGTGTATTTGTATGGAGGAATACCACAGAGCAGGCAATATCATGGATAAGCCAGGTCTCTGTGTTGGAACGTGGGTAGAGCTCAAGACCACACGAGGGAAAGACACAATTGTACAAGACACACAGTGTCCTGGCATGCTGGAGTGGGAAGCATGCTACGGATGTGTGCTTCCAGACACATCCACGGGTGGCCAGAGGACGACAGCCAGGTAGCAGGAGGCACCAAATACAAAACAGGATGCCCCTGGGGATGAAGAGAGGGGAATGGGACTGAGAAGGGCCTGCAGCAGGGACCTCATGCGTCTGCATGTTCTGCTGCTTTCATCATGGCCAGAGGAAAGAAAAGGCCCGAAGCAAATATGAGAGCGCATTTTCATTTGCTAGTTCTGAGTAGTAGGTACACAGGTCTTTGTATTTTCCTCTCTCCTGGAAAATGGAAAGGCTTTGGAGCCAGTCCAATATATATTGGAATTGTTTTACTAGTTTTGTAAACTTTGAAAAGTTACTTAGCCTCTCTGAAGCTCAGTTTATTTATTTGTAAAATGGAGATGACGCTTATTTTGCAGCGGGGCAGTGAATTTACTAAGATAAGGCCTAGCATATGATTGGGCATGTCCTTCAGTAGATGAGAGCGGATGATAATAAAGATAGTCAACATCAATCACTTACTCAGAGAGTCCCCAGCTCTTTTTCTGAGACAGGGTCTCACTCTGTCACTTGGGCTGGAATACAGTGGTGCAGATCTCAGCTCACTGCAACCTCCACCTCCTGGGCTCAGGTGATCTCCCACCTCAGCCTCCAGAGTAGCTGGGGCCGCAGGTATGTGACACCACGCCCAGATAATTTTTCTATTTTTAGTAGAGACAGGGTTTTGCCATGTTTCCCAGGCTGGTCTTGAATTCCTAGGCTAAAGCCATCTGCTAACTTCATCCTCCCAAAGTGGTGGGATTACAGGTGTGAGCCACTGTGCCCGGCCAATACGGTTCTCACAGCTGTCTCGTGATAGATGGAGCAAATGAGTCCTGTGTTGCCTGGTCCATGGAGTCGATTTCTGAAATCTGAACCAGCCAAAAGAGGGACACTACCTTTGTGGGGAGTATTTTATTTTTATTTTCTGAGGCAGGGTCTCACCCTGTTGCCCAGGCTGCAGTGCAGTGGCTCTGTCATGGCTCACTGTAGCCTTAACTTCCCCCCGGGCTCCAGCCATCCTCCCGAGTAGCTGGGATTGCAGGCTCCTACCACCATGCCCAGCTAATTTTTATATTTTTTGGGGAGACGGGATTTCGCCATGTTGCCCAGGCCGGTCTCGAACTCCTGGGCCTATGCAGTCCACCTACCTTGGCCTCCCAAAGTGCTGGGATTACAGGCATGAGTCGCTGCGCCTGGCCCCTTTGTGGAGAATTAATGGGGGAGACGTTCTGTGGGCGGACGGCTGTGGCAGCCATGCTGGCTGTGGCAGCATTCACACTCGTGTTTGATTCCCTTGACTTTTTGGTGGCTTTTTCTCAGTTATTAAACAATGTTAAGCTATGGCAGTAGTTGCTGATGCATAGAAGGCAGAGACAGTCTCTGCCCTTGTCCCTGCTGGCGAGGGTGGGCCCCGCTGTTGAAGCCAGGAGCCTCAGGGTCATCTCTGTCTTCAGGACAGTCCGAATGTTGGTATCTTCCCAACTTTTTCCTGCCCACGACACACTTCTTGCCGTTTGTACCTAGGAGGGTGTCTCTGCCTTGGTCTCCGCCACCTCTGCAAACATCGTCTCACCCAGGCCTTCCTTTGCAACCACCTCCCCCGCTTCCCGTCTAAAATTGGCAGAGGAGTGACGCGGCTTGACCAGGATGTCTCGGGGACACACCCAGGCACCTTGTTGCTCGCTGGGAAGCAGTGAACTCTCCCACTCACAAGGGGAGAGAAGCCACGGTGATGAGTCCTTCCTGTGTGTGTGTTGTGCGGTGCTTTGGATGAGCCTGGGGACATGTAGAAGCAGGGAGGAGGTGAGGAGGACAACAGAAGTTGGAGGAAGGAACTGAAGGGAGAAGACATCTCACCACTGTTTATGCCCAACATTTAAATGTTCCCTAAATTCTGCTTTGTCGGAGAAAAGTCTTTTCCACCAGTCATTTTCTCCGAAATCTCCTTAACTCCCTTGTCATTTGCCACAAATGCTGTTAACTGGACTCACACATACTATGTGTACCTTAATGATTCATTTACTCTATGGACAGTTATTAGAACATCTGGTATGTGATCACCCGTGTGGAGCCAAGGAGATTAGGACGTGGGGGCTGCAGTGTCAGCCCTCCCAGGAGTGCACGGTCCAGCCAGGGATCAGGGTCCCCTGGGAGCTGTGCCTCAGGCGCTTACTGACTGAGAAAGCCAGCTAGGCGGGACTGTCTGGGGACAGGCCTTGGCAGCCGGCATCTCCGCACTGCTCCTTCCCTGCGGCTCCGTAGTTGGGGCGGGAAGGTGGGTGGAAATGGTGCTGGTGAGTGGGAAAGGCCTCCTGGAAGCTTGGGATGGAGCTGGGAGGTGATGGAGAGTCTCTTGGTGGTCCTGGTGTGACGACATGCCACAGGGCTGGTGTCTGTGGTGGGCGGCCTGTCTGGGCAAAGCCTTCATCTTCTCCACCTTGGCCATCTCTTCTGTAAAACTGGAATGGGCTGACCTGCCCTGTACACAACAGAAACCCCAGGGGGCAGCAGGTAAAGGTTGGGAGGAAGTTCTTTCTATAGTATTCATGTAAAATTTTATTATTTAAAAAGTTGTGGTAAATTAGCAGAGCAGGCCGGGCGCGGTGGCTCAAGCCTGTAATCCCAGCACTTTGGGAGGCCGAGACGGGCGGATCACGAGGTCAGGAGATCGAGACCATCCTGGCTAACACAGTGAAACCCCGTTTCTACTAAAAAAATACAAAAAACTAGCCGGGCGAGGTGGTGGGCGCCTGTAGTCCCAGCTACTCGGGAGGCTGAGGCAGGAGAATGACGTGAACCCGGGAGGCGGAGCTTGCAGTGAGCCGAGATCTGGCCACTGCACTCCAGCCTGGGTGACAGAGGGAGACTCCACCTCAAAAAAAAAAAAAAAAAAAAAAAAAAAAAAAATTAGCAGAGCATACAGCTGACCACTTTCACCAGGTTTAAGGGCACCATTCAGTGGCATTAAGTCTGTTTTCTGAGGAAGCTTTTTAAGATTAAAGATGTGCTAGCAATCTTACTTATTTAAAGACAGGGTCTTGCTCTGTCACCCAGGCTAAAGTGCAGTGGCGTGACCATGACTCGCTGTAGCCTCCACTTCCTGGGCCCAAGCGATCCTCCCACCTCAGCCTCCAGGTAGCTGGGACCACAGGTGCGTGCCACCATGCCCAGCCAGCAACCTCATTATGATGTGTTAAGACTGTGTGGGCATCCGGCTGTCCTGCCAGTTCTCAGAGGTCAGATTCTCCTGTAACTGCTGCGGTGGGAGGGAGAGGACGAAAGGGCTGGAGATGGGGCTGTGTCCCGGCCCACTCACTGGCCCACTGCTGGCCCCTCCTTCGAATCTCTGTCTCCGGCTGGACTCTGGTACTTGGGGGATGTCTCTGCACAGCCTTCAGTCTACTTCTGCCAGGCACCGCCTGGCATAGGGATGGGCTGCTTTGCTGCCTCAGGATGGTGTTTTGTGGGAGGCCAGGGCCCAAGGCTGCCCTGGGCCTCATCTCTGTCACCGGGTGGGAGCACCTGCCCTGCCATGGTGCCCAGGGGCCTTTGGGGACCCCAGAATATATCCTCAAAATGTCTTGTACCCATACCCCCTCCTCAAGCAGAAGAACTCAGATCAGTGTAGCTCGCGGCGGTCTGTGGTGAATGAAGCGCAGTGCAGGCTCAGAACGTCAGGTGATGGGGCTGGGGGCTGAGCATCCTGGAGCGCGTTTGTTGGAGGGCGGGAAGCTCATTTTAATGAGTATCAAACATGCAGTGCACTTTTTTCACGTGATGGATTCTTTCAGTGTCACTGCTTGGAATCTGGTTTACTTTTCCCCAAATATGATACACATTCTTGGTTTCTCAGCTTAGAGAGCATGTGGCCTTCAGTCCTCAGAAAACTCTGTCCTAGATGATAGTGTCGTAGGCCTCTCTTTCCCCCCCTCCTCTTTCCATCTTTCTGTCCGTGGGCAGCTGGCAGTGGAAGTACCTGCCTAGGATGGGGATGAGGCCCGGGTCAGGGCCAGGTGCCGTGCAGCCTCAGTGGCTCCGATGGGCCTGGCACGGAGCCAGTCGGAGTCCTTTGGGTGCTCGCGGGGATGCAGTGGGCGCTCTCGGGCACAGTCCTGACCAGGAGCAGAGGTGACTCCCATCTCCCGGGCAGGATGCATGTGGTTTTCTGCCGTCCTGGGGAGCACATGACGCCTGGGAAGCAGTGGCTGGGAGGTGATTCACCGGGGGGAGCAGGGCCTAGAAAACAATGTCTGTCTTGAAGCTCCGGGAACCAGGAAAATGAGCTGGAAATGTGAGTAATGTATAATTTTACTAAAATTAACCAGCCAGTTCTCTGGGCCTTTTCTCGCTGTTTTCAGCGTCTTTGTCTGACCCGTAGTGCCCACTGTGCTGTGTTCCATGGACCCTCTTTCCAGTTAGTGCGCCTGGAAGTCCCCTTCTCCCCGCTGCCCTGCGTAGGGTAGGCGCGCAGTGGGGCTATGGCAGCACAGATGGTGGATTTAGGTGCGGGGCTGCCCTGTCCTTACCTCTGCCCTGGCAGCTGGCGGCCCTGGCACCCCTCTCCTCTGTGATGTGGTCTCCAAGTCATGCTTGGATTTCCTGAGGCGCCGCTGAGTCTTCCATGTGACTGTGCCGTGCCCCTAGGACATAAGGTGCGAGGGGTGGGCAATGCCTTATGTGCCCCGACCTTGGCTTTGGACATGGGCAGACGCGGCCTGAGCTTTAGGCTGCTCCTCCTTGCCACCCGGGGGTGTCTTTATCCCTGGACTTCTGTCTTTATCCTCGGACCTCGCCTGGAGCCAGAGCCGTCACTTGGGAGCTGCAGCCCCTCCCGGGCCCTTCTGTCCCTGCTAGATTGTAAGCCCGTGAGAAGGCAGGGCTGTGGCTTCCTTTCTGTAACCTCCACAGAACAGAGACTCAGCTGGCACTGGCTGAGTGAACGGAAGTCTAAATTCAGAGGCATACCATGTCTGAGGCGCTCCTGAATCCGTGACGTGAGCCCCCAGGTCTGTGCACTTCGTGAAGTGGCCCGTGGAAGTATCAGTGAGGAGGAGAGAAGCCATTCACTCATGTCGTTAACAATGAAATTGTGTGTTTATCTGAATTTGGAAGGGAGCGGGACCCTGAAGATGAGGATGTGCGGTGACACAGATGAATTGAGTATTGGGGAACCAAGCCCCGTTTAGGGTAGAAGCCAGCAGATCTCAGGCCTGCTTGGCTTGATGTCCGTTCCGTGGAAGATCCTCTGATGATGTCAGTGTCTGGGATTGTAACCCTTGAGGCATTCATTGCAGAAACCTGTGCTGTCTTCTGAACTGCCGCGGACAGCGACATTATGGACAGGCTGGTTTCAGTATTAAGGTTTTTAGTATTTTAATGTTTTGAAAATTGCCAGGATGTGTGTGGTGTTGATGGAACCTACTGTCTAGGCTCTGGCCAGAACATTCTCTTCCATGGTTGTCTTAATGGGCTGAACGTTTATTCCTTAATTGCTTTTAAGACATTCTGTATCATCAGCCAGAGAATAAAAGGAAGGAAAAAAACCCTTAAACGAATACGGGGTCTTGTACAGCTAATCACCCTATAATCAATACACTCGGTTCAGGGCTGACAGGGTTCTCTTGGCGCTCACTGAGGGCTGCAGTGCGCCGCTGTGATGGTTTTGGTTTAGGGCTGACTGGGTCCTCTTGGCACTCCCTGATTTTGGTTTGTGTGCTGTTTGTTCCCCGTTTAGAGTCCTCTGGGTGGATCTTACTATGACCACATGGTTACATGGAGACGCCGAGGCTCGGAACGCCTTGGGGCACTGAGTGGCAAGCCGAGCACGTGCCCCTGCTAGAGATGGCACAGAATGACATCACAACATCACAGCCGAGGCTGCACTCAGGCCCCCTCTGGTGCTTCTCCTGCTCAGCCCTTAACAGCTCACTGATTGGGCTGCAGAGTCCATCTGAAGGCTTGAACGCACCTCCAGTTGACTCCTCAGCCCTCCAGCTCTCCATGATTCTGCCCATCCACAGCTCCACTCCACGATACCTGCCTTTCTTACCCAGTCACCCATGCACTGTTTCTCTTCATTGACTTGTTAAGTCTCTCTCTGTGAGCCCATGGTAGCAAGGGTAATGAGATAGGAGGGGCGAGGTAATGTGAGGAGGGGCAGGTGCATAGATGAAGAGATCATTGACAGTGGGTGATGGGTTCTATATTAAAGGTTTGCACGGGGCACTTTGGGATTTTATGCTGCAGCTGTGGTTGGCAGTGCAGGACAGGGAGAGGAGGGAGGCTAGAGCGGCACTGCCTGTACACAGCCACAGAGGCAGAGTGGCTGCGTCTTATTTGAGGAATGGCAAGTAGACGGTTGAAACTACAGAGCACAACATTTGGAGGCTTGGAGCCAGAGATGAGGATGGGAAGGTGGTCAGGCCCAGAGGCTACCAAGGCCCGTGCTGAGCTGCTAAAAACATTAACTAAGGGCTGGATGTGGTTGGATTTGCTTTATAAAGAGATTGCTCTGGGATGGATACAGGCAAAACAGGAAATCTGAATAAGGTTGGTAGTTGTCTTATCCTGGTTGTGATATTGTATTGTACTTTTACAAGATGCCACCATCCGGGGAGTCAGGGTACAGGGTGCATGTGATGGCTCTGTGTTCTTACAACTGAAGTTAATCGACAGTTTCAGAGAGGTATGCCTGTCACATGCATGTGTGTGTGTGGTGCGTGCATGTGTGTGTGTAACAGTGTGTGTGCTTTATGTAACATATTCAGTGTGTGCGTGCATGTGTGTAACGTATTCAGTGTGTAACATTCTGTGTGCATGCGTAACATTGTGTGTAACATTCAGTGTGTGTGTGTAACATCTTCAGTGTGTGTGTGTAACATACTCAGCCAGTCCAGGATGGGGGCTGTGGCTGCTGCTTCACCAGGGCAGGCCCAGGCTTTTCTGCTAGTTAAGACAGGTGACTACTTGCAGACTCTGAAAATAATTTGTATTTCTTAAAGAAAATTCACTCAAATCATGATTCATCACATTTTTCTTTAAAAGACCAGCTCATTAGTTATGGAAAAAGATTACTCTGTCAGCGGAGAATGTGGTGGATTCAAGAGGCAAGACCCAAGGCAGATGCCACTGTGGGACCCCTGGAATAAAGTGTGGAGGGTGGACCGGGGCTGGCCGCGCCTTACCTGCGTGGGGCCAGTGCCTGATAGATGCGACATGTAACACTGCCTTCGGACTGACACATCGGATGGAGGCGGCGCTGACTGTCTCACCTGGATTCCACGTGGCATCGCCTGAGAGCTCAGCACATGGCCAGGGCTAGTGATGGACCTTCTGGACGCAGGTCACTCTTGCTCGTGTGTCCTGGATGAGCGAGCTGCGCGCTGGCTCCCTGCGGCATCCCGGGAGCACCAGAGCAGACGTCACCACGTGTCAGCCAGGAGCCTGAGCTGAGTCTCGGGGTTCTCGTCTGGACAGGGGGTGGTGGAGGCATTGCCTGCTTGGTGCTGTTAGGAAGATGGGCTGAGCAGTACTGTGGAGGCTTAGACTAGGCCCGGCATGTAGGACACAGCCGGTGACTGGATCATTGTCAGTGTCCCCGTCCTGTCCACATGGCAGGTCCTTATCAAACCAGCTTGGCCTCCAGCTCCCCAGGCTCCGAGGGGGTGGAGATTATTGTAGAAGTGAACAGAGAGTTGGGCAGAGGACGCCGCCGGGTCGGGGGCTCCATCTTCTATGGAGCTGACTTTGGACTCCGCTGGCAGCAGCCTCCCCGGCACCCAGGGGCTTTGGGGTCAGGCTGACCCGGGCTGGTAGCCGGCTCCTCCTCATGCTGCCCAGCCACACGACCTGAGCTTCAGGGTAAAAAATTAAATAAGCAACACAGAGTGCCTGGCACACAGTCACTGTCCCCTTTGCCTTTCAGAAAATGCCAGGGATTCCCCTCTGAACGCTCACTCCTCTTTTTCAGGAACAAGACTGCCAATGGCGACTGCCGCAAAGACCCCCGGGAGCGGAGCCGCAGCCCCATCGAACGCGCCGTGGCCCCCACCATGAGCCTGCACGGCAGCCACCTGTACACGTCCCTCCCCAGCCTCGGCCTGGAGCAGCCCCTCGCACTGACCAAGAACAGCCTGGACGCCAGCAGGCCGGCCGGCCTCTCGCCCACACTGACCCCGGGGGAGCGGCAGCAGGTGGGCCTCTGTCTGGGAGGGTGGCAGGGGGAGTTCAGGGGCTGGGGGACTGAGCTGGATGCAGAGTCCTGGGCAGAGGACCCCGAGGGCGGTGGTGAGGGAGAGAGGTGGTAAGGGATGCCACCCTTCGCCTCCGTTCTGCACTTGGGACAAGGGACAGCAGAACAGGAGTCCTCTTCTGCTTTTACTTCCTGCCCAGACCTGCCCGGACCTCGCATCTTAGCACTCGTGGCCTTGGGCAAGGTGCATGTCACTGGGGCTTCATCTCTCTCCTGCCACGGTACAGGGTGGTGTACTGACGTTTTCTTCAGCAGTCTTCTGTGGCAGGCCTGATTCTCTTAGGATCAATGTCATCATCCTCAGGGGGGTCCTCCGTTTCTCCTTGAGAAGGTCACGCAGATGAAGGGAAATGTCAGGCTGCTTTGCCTTGGGCTGGGGTCCTGCACAGTTGATGGCCGCAGGGTTGTGAGCCCATGCTGGTCAGAAGCCTATGATGGGTACATAGGGAGTTTTTTCTATTAAAGGAATATAGGAAATTAAATGATTACATAATAAACACCGTTTGCTTGGTAGAAACAAATCTTTTTAAAAACGGGGTTCCTGGGGAAGTGTGTGTGGGAAGGCAGCAGCATTGAGAAGGCTTGGAATCGCTGCTGGAGCTCTCTGAACCTCCGGGCAGTGCGACCTAACAGCTCCTTAGTCACTAGTCAGCATTTGCTAAGACTGACAGAGAGGAGGGTGCTGTGCCCCGAGGGGTGCCTCCAGGCTCCGTGCATTCAACTGCGAGAGCCTCCGTGTCCTTGCGGCACCCCCGGCGGCTTCCCTCAAGCAGCACTGCCTGGTGTCTGTCTCTGATGGGGTCTGTTGGAACTGCGGGTTGGGGAGGCCCTGGGAGTTGGGAGAGGTGCTTCTGGTGCTTGGGAATCCCGGTGAAGCTGAGAACAGTTGCCCATCTTGCCTTGGAGTCTGACATTGTAATCCTGTTTGTTTGATTCATTCATTTAACAAAATGGCATAGACCCCTATTGTGTGCCAGCGGGTGCCAGAAGCCAGTCCAGCAAGATGCAGTCGTCGTTCTCAGCACACTCAGCTTTCGTCTGGAGGAGAGAGCGCTGATGTGTCTGATGGAACCTGGGGCCAGGTTATCACTGCTGTTCATGTCAGCGTTTTACTAGTGCTCACCATTTACCCAGCCCTCTGCAGAGTGGAGCTCTGGGCAGCCAGAGGTGGTTGTGTGGACACTGTCATGGCCACAGGGAGCTCCCAGTCTAGTTGGGGAAATGGATGTGAGAAGAGAGGAGTGTGCGCCTGGGCAGCAGCAGAGGCGTGTGGGCAGTGCGACCCACAGGGACCCACTCCCTGCCTCCGGGGGTGGGCAGTGGACCTTTCTGCTTTGTGAAGCTCAGCAGGCCTTGTAATGATGCCACGAGCCATGGCCTGAACTGTGCAGGTGGAACCTGGCTCTCTGGCCATTGCCACGGCTGTTGGGGAGTCCCTGAAGGACAGGGGAATGGAGGGGAGGATTCAGCTGTAATCTCAGAGCACCCACGTCCAGCCTCTGGCCCTTGGTGACCTGGGGGATGTAACTGTGAGCCTCGCGGGCTGTCTCTGCCCGCAGGGTCAGGGTGGGCCCTTGACGGGCTTAGTGTTTTCTTAGATGATGATTTCCTTGACTCTCCAAGGCTCTTGAGAATCTTGCAGTTGGTTTCGGTCACAGTTGCTTTGCAGAAACGGAACTGCTGAACAGAGTGGCCTGATTTCTTTAGCCTGTCTCCCTCTCTCCAACCTGGAACAGGCCTTGCTGCCCGTTCATGTGGCAAGGGCCCCTCCTCGTGCCTTGGGGCTCCTGAGCAGCTTTCCTAGGAGGGAGAACCTCAGCTCCCCAGCTGTGTCCTTACAGGATCCGGGCCTGGAGCAAGGACAAAGCCAGGGACCATGGGGCACCCCAAGCTGCCCATTTTCCTGGGAAGGGCACAGTGGCCCGACCGGAGCTGTCACTTTAGGCTGGGCTTGGTGGGGAAGAGGGGGTCAATCCTGCCCTCCTTGCCGTGGCTGCTGTCAGCACATGTCATTCATGTCGTAGCCATTCGTGGGGCTCCTTCCTGCGGCAGCGTGGCGGGGCCGAGGCCACGCACTGGAACCTCAGCTGGGCTCCAGCGCCCTGCTGAGGACACCAAGCAGCCACGTTGCCTGTGCTCCAGCAGCTCTGAGGCCCCTTCCCAGGAGTCTGTTGGGTGTCATCCTGTAGCTCTTCCTGGGGTGACAGCAAAGCTCTGTGTCCACAGGTGGGCAGAATGCATGCTGCAGCCCTGTGGGTGGACATGGTGGAAACCTCCCTCTGTGTGGCAGAAAATGCGACTCAGATCTCTGGGAACTTGGGACAGGAAAGTTCCCTGAGGGGCATGTATGGGGAGGCTGCAGAAAGTGTCCCCCCATTTCATGTTTGTGATGGCAGCTCAGGATAGACAGACACCAAGAGGGTGGCCTTGGGCAGCAGCCAGTGAGGAGAGGCAGGATGGGGTTAAGCTTCGCACATCGAGGGCCGGGTGCGGTGGCTCACACCTGTAATCCCAGCACTTTGGGAGGTCGAGGCGGCGGATCACTTGAGGCCAGGATTTCGAGACCGGCCTGGCCAACATGGTGAAACCCTGTCTTTACTAAAAGTACAAAAATTAGCCAGGCGTGGTGGTGGGTGCCTGTAATCCCAGCTGCTCGGGAGGCTGACAGAACCACTAGAATCCGGAAGGCGGAGCTTGCAATGAGCCAAGATCGCGTCACCGCACTCCAGCCTGGACGACAGAGTGAGACTTCGTCTCAAAAAAAAAAAAAAAAAAAAGTGTTGGTGCAGCCAGCCTTGGGGGTTGCTTTCAGATAGGACAGGTGGGCGCTGTCTCCCCCAGGGCAGCCTCTGTCTGAGGACAGTCACAGGGGGTGGGGTAGCGGGTGAAGGGGTTAGTGACAGGGCTCATCCTGGCCCTGCCATAAATCTGCGGTGTAACTTCCAGCAGGGGGTTTCTGGCCTTCATTTTCCCCATCTGGAAAACAAGGGCGTGGGGCAGGGGAGCCTCGAGATCCCATAAACACTCACCATCTGGAGGCCTGGCCTGTTCTAGGTGGACGAGTCCCGGCCTGCACTCCACTACAGAGGCAAGGGCGAGGTGTCTGACTCCAGCGGGGGCCGGGGGGTGGTGCAGCCAGTCCCAGGAGGGCTCACGGGCCACCCTGCAGCCTGGCTTGTGGGGAGGAGGAGAGGATACCCAGACACTGAACATCTTCGCATCTGCAGGTGACCGGTTAAGGTGATTCGCTGCAGCTCAGGTCAGGAGATGCCCTAAAGGTGTTCTGATACCAGTTGGCCAGCCTGCCCTGCTGGTCCCGTGCTAGAGACTCTCTTCTGAAATGGCCTTTCCTGCTTTGGATAGACTGACATAAACGCTGGACAGCGAGCTCATTTCTTCCTCTTCCTTGATTCCCCTCCCCGTGCTTGAAACGTCTCCCCAGTTCCCCACATCTGCGTGGCTCAGGACATGCTTGCTGCAAAGCACAAGCCGGCTGAGCACAAAAGGGAGTTTTATTGGGAGGATCCTGGGGGGTCTCCTTGAGCCCAAAGTCATGGGTCCAGCCAGGCTTGGGAAGGGCCTGGCCATCTCACTGAGAGCTGGATGGGGCAGGCCCTCCTCCCTCCTGGCTCTGCGCATGTCCAGGTCTTGGTATCTTGCTCTCTTGCTGCTGCTTGACCTCTGTGGTCAGCCAGTGTGAGATCTGCTCCAGGCCTCATCTGTCGGTCCCCAACCCCCTTTCCGACCCTGTCTGCTCAGCACTGTGAAGACCCTCACCTGAGGCCCTGTCCACAGGCAGAGCGTGGACATTCAGCCCAGCTCCACCTGCCCAGGTTCTCTGCGCTGCCACCTGTGCACACCACGGAGGCAACACGAACTCTGGGCAGCTCTGTCCCACTGTGGAAGTATTGCGCCACTCAGAAACCCTGAATTCTTGGTTTGTCTGCTGCTGCTAAGCCACGTCTCCCTCTACCCTGGCGTGTGTCATTTCTTGTTAGACCCAAGTACAGACCCTTATGTTTAATCCCAGTTCATCCTTGTGGATCCACATTTTCATCCTAGAATCCATTTTCGCCATTCCCAATCACTTTCTATCATGAGAAGGTCTGGCAGGCAAGCCTTTTGTGTCTTTATACCAGCTACTGCTCTGACTTGAATGGAAAGGGCTGGCTGGGAAGGACAAAGCCCAGCATCCCTCTGGCTGACACTGCTGTCACCCTTGGTCCCTGTGGGGTGATTTCAACCAGCTCCTCACTGGCTGTCCTGGAACTCAGCCCACATACTCCACCACCTTGTCCTCAGGGATATTGCAAGATACTTTTCCTGGGGGGACCTGAGGAAGTTCTGTTTAGTTCACACATATTTTCTGTCCGAGGTTCTGCACCTAGGCTGGGGAGCCAGACATACTGCCTGGTGTGCGTGGTCTTACAGGAGCACCTGGACAGACCGATGCACGTGCTGAATCTTGGTGGGTTGGGGGAGCAGGAGTGAAGCGGGGGGCAGCCAGTGAAAGGCTTCACAGAGAGATCTGAACAGGGCTTGAAGGAACAAGGGGAGTCTGCCAGGCAGACAGCGTAGGAGTGGCAGGGAAGGAGAGTGAGTCTGTGTGCAAGGCAGATCCGGCTGGGGTGGGACGTGTACCGTTCTACACTCAGGCGTATTTCCTCCATTTCCTCTCTGTCCTGATTTGTAGGTCATCACTGAAGCCAACTCGAGCTGGCTTTGGCTCAAGCAAAATGCTTCCAGTTAATTGCCATGTATTGAAGTGTCCTGGATGGCTCCAGGCACACCCGCGGCTCAGTGGACACAATGGGAAGGGCTCTGGGGACGTTACCGGGAGAAGCGAGGTCCCTCCTGCAACCCTCTGCCCTCCACAGGATGCTCAGTGTTTGTCTCAACAGATTTGAGAGAGGGGGACAGACCAACTCAACAGTTGAGCTTTTGTCCTTTGTACTGTCACTGATCCAAACAGCCACGACCAAGGACCATTACACACACCCTTGGAGCTGCACTCACTCTGTGGATTGGCCGTGTTTAGCAACAGGACTCCAGTGTTGAAGTGGGAGGTGGCAGACGGGGTCAGGAAGGGCTCCAGAACAGAGCCTGAAGGGTGCTGGGGAGGGCCCCAGGGGCAGTGCCCGGTACTGAGGCGGGTCTCCACATACTGACACCCCTCTTCCCCGCAGAACCGGCCCTCCGTGATCACCTGTGCCTCGGCTGGCGCCCGCAACTGCAACCTCTCGCACTGCCCCATCGCGCACAGCGGCTGTGCCGCGCCCGGGCCTGCCAGCTACCGGAGGCCACCAAGCGGTGAGTGTCCCGGGCCTCCTCACCTGTCACAGCTGTGCTAGTAGCAGCAGAGCCCTTCTCTGTCATGCTGTTGGCTGAAACCCCTCGCCCCTGAGCCCATCTATTGCTGAGGTTGAAAAAGTATTTTTTGAGCACATCCAGTGTGCACCTAGCGTTGTGCGTGGCTTGGGTGGGAAGGGCATGAGAAACACGCTGCCCCCCCACAATTCCAGGATCTCATGCCCTAGTTCAGGGAGGGCAGCAGCTACTGTTAAATTTAATGCCACGTTCTCTTTCTGAACTTGGACTCTGGCCCAGTGCAGTCGGTACATCACCATTTTACAGAGAAGTGACCTGCCCAAGTGCCTGACTTAGCCGGGGGAGGTGGGTTCTGTTTGCAGAGCCCACACTGACTGTGGCAGCCAGTCCAGCTCTGGGCTGCCCGAGGGAGGGTGCTGCACCCGTGCCTGTCTGCAGCCACCTGTGTCTGACTGCCTTCCTGCTTGCCTGCAGCTGCCACCACCTGTGACCCCGTGGTGGAGGAGCATTTCCGGAGGAGCCTGGGCAAGAATTACAAGGAGCCCGAGCCGGCACCCAACTCTGTGTCCATCACGGGCTCCGTGGACGACCACTTTGCCAAAGCTCTGGGTGACACGTGGCTCCAGATCAAAGCGGCCAAGGACGGAGCGTCCAGCAGCCCTGAGTCCGCCTCTCGCAGGGGCCAGTCCGCCAGCCCCTCTGCCCACATGGTCAGCCACAGTCACTCCCCGTCTGTGGTCTCCTGAAGGGAGTGCCTCCTCCAACAACACGTGGATCTGCATGGTTTGCCTGAGCTTTGAACAGTCAGTACTTTAAAAAAAAAAAAAAAAAAAAAAATTCATGGGGGGGGGGGGGGGGGAAGGGAAGGGATGGTTTATTCACAAAAACCATGTTGTTGGGATTTTTGTTCTGTTTTTGTACTTGCTTGGTATCCGTACAAGGGGGCCCTCAAACATGATAGCAGGAACTACGTGTGGAACATCTGTCTAATGTAGCATCCTTACTTCCTGCCTCAGTTACCAAAGAAACCTCTGATGCAGGTCTGCCGCCCCGACGGGGCCAGGACTCCACAGCGCTTTCTCAGTCACAAGCCATGATGAATTGGTGACTCAGACGCTTTGTGCTTTTTCCTTTGCTTCTTGAGACTGAGGTGTGTGTGGCTCAGCTTCCACGGCGTGTTTGGTTCAGTCCGTGTGTGTGCGTGTGTATACTTGAAGAGAACTGTCGTGTCTGATTTGCACTATTGGAGGAGGACTAAAGTTGCCTGACAACTTTATGTGTGATGCCAGAACTCTGAGGGCAAACTGCTGAAAAACAAAGGGTTTAAGGATGACATTTCTGACCATTTGTGTGTTTGTTGTTGTTACTGTTTTTGTTTTTTTTTTAATCTAGACAATACAGCTTTGGAAGGGGAAGTCTCATACAGGTTATAGGTCTTTCTCTCTCTAGATTTCAGGTGCTTGCAACTGGACTGCAGACTCTACCAATCACGGGCATTTTACCTTCTCTGAACACTGCAGTTTGTTAGACTAGAGCTGAGGTTGGAGGATTCCATAGTGCTTTAAACGTGATGCATGTTTTAATGGAGAAAAAATAGCTGGTTTCTATTAATTATATAGACAGTAAACAAAAACCTTAATACTTACTATCTTCTTTTCAGAATTAGTTTATTTTTGTCAGTTACAGTCCTAGATATACTTACTGCTGGTACAGTTGTACTCTAAGATTTGTATTTGATATTCACTTTACTCACAAGCAGTGCGGGAGGCCAGCTCCTGGCAGGCCCTCGTGATGAGCAGTGGGTCAGCTGCGGTGTGGGATGCTGGAGTTTTGCTGCCGGCTGACAGCATTTTTGCATCCCCGTCTGCTTTGTTACAAGCTCCCAGGGGAGGTGGGGTTTGTGTCTTCCAGCTTCCCTACATGCAGAAACTGCTCCCTTTGAACTCTCTTGGCTGAACAGCAGATTACTGACAATCTGTGATACGGTGTTTTATACGCTTCCTCGTACGCTGGGGCCAAGGCAGTATACATTCCTCTGACTTTATACTGTTATTACTGCATTTTATTATTTGCTATATTAATAGCTACTAACTAGAAATTAGATGAAGCAAGCATGACAGACACAGCTGTGGAGGTCACAGCTGCTCCTTTTTGGTCAATGAGCGTTTCTGTCCCCTCCGCCTGGGGTGTGCTGTGTTCGCCTGGCCCAGCAGAGGCTCACGACGATGGCACCTGACCGGGTGACATGGGTGTGGTCACCTCACCTGCAAGGCTTTGTGGACTCTGCACACTGCACGACCTCTGGTTTTACAGTTTGGCTGTTGAATTTTGGAAATTGGCACTGGGTGAAAAGGTCGGAGGACTGGCTCTTGTAGTCACAGGGTGGCTGCAGGCCTTTGAAAAGTGGAGGAAAGAAAAGCCCTTCTCCTTGCCCCGCACACATTTCACTCCCACTCTACTGGGCTTCCAAGCTTTGGCATTCAGGCCCCTATATTTTCTGTAGGAAAAATCGTTGAGAACACTTTTTTTATATAGGTAATTTTAAGACCATCATTACGCTGTGCGTAAAGAATGTACAGAGAAATTTGTAGGTATTTTTGGAAGAACATTAATTTGTTAATGATATGTAGCTATTTAATTTTTCCCTTTCCTATTGTAATCATTCATTTTTTGTTGTTGTTTGGGAAAAAAAAAGTTGATCTTTTTTTTTGTCGTAGATTTGTCTGTAAAAGTGCAGGAACACAGTTATTCTATGAGAACACTGCATCTGCATTCATAGCCACTAGTTTGTTATTGCTACAGGCTACTGAGCGTCGTAACAGGAAAACAACCCACTGCTGACCGGCTCGGTGGAGGACACTCCTGGGACAGGTCTCTCTGTCAGTGAACAAGGGCGTCACTCTGGGAGGGTCGGCGGTGCTGGTGGCCGGTCCCCTGGTGCACTGACCTATCTGGGATAGGCAGTACCCTGGAGGGGGCCTTGGGCAGAGGGGGCAGCAGAAAACCAAACATTTCACTGAGAAAGAGCCCCCTTCCCCGCTCTAAGAAGGGCTCCGTGAAGTTCTTGCCAGAGCCACGCCGCCTGCAGTGCGCTCTGAGCGTCTCTCCGTGTGTAAATCTGTAATATACCATTCTCTGTGGCCTGTTTTTCCTGGAAGAAGAAAAAAAGGTTTGGCAGGCCATCTTTTTTTTGTACTTAAAAGTAGCCTTAAGAACAATAATAAAGTGCTCTTAAACCACATAGTGTACGTGTGGCTCTTCAGCCCCCGAGTGAGTTTCAGCGCCAGGCTGGGTGGGCGGACTCGGGCCCTGCACCTGTGTCGGCTGTGTCCCCATGAAGCTCCCATGAGCTGAACGACAGCCACCGGAACTTGGACTGGCTACTTTGGGAGACGTCTCATTTGAAATCTACCCTACTAAATCCTGCTGTTGTTAAGGGTCAGCCCAGACTCAATTTTCACTTTGCTTTTGGGCCTAAGACGAAAGCTGAAAGAATAAAATAGCAGGAAGAGTGCCTCTGGTTCCTACAGCATTCCAGGGATGTTGCCTTCTACACGGGGCAGGGTGGTCAGAGGTACCCAGGCCATGGCCTCTCCTGGGTTTCCAACCCCTGCTCTTGGGGCCTCACAGCTGCACACACCCAGAAGAAAGAGGAACACCAGCTCTGGCCTGAGTTACAGCTGTCTGACCCCTCCCCTCAGCTGGGCCAGGAAGGCAGCCCAGGCTTCGCCTTTCTGGGCCTGGCGTGCTCATAAAGGCAGGGAGGACTCCACCTCACCAGGCAGCTGCCAGGATCTGCCCCGGGCTCTTCCCCCAGCTCAAGGCAGCAACAGAAACTCCTTTCCCTCAAGCAGGCAGGCACAGATGCCATGCCCACAGCGGAGGACAGGCCGGGAGGCAGGAAAGCCATGTCTGGGCGGCACACTCTTGTCGGTGGTGGAAATCGGGGGTCAGTGGATCATGTGGGCCCTTTAGTCTCGCACCCAGCTTGGCTCTCCTCCTCCCGCTCCACCAGGGCCAGGCTGCAGTGTGCTCACAGGGCCCCACCCTCAGCCATGCCCAGGGCCCTCACAGGAGAAGCCTGCAGTGGGGCTGGCAGGGCATCCTGGGGATGAGGGTACCACCTCCCGCAGTGGCTCTGGACAGTAGCTGGTTGCTCACCTCCCCATTTGGTCTGTGTTGGGCCACCCCCTGAGGGCCAAGGGGAAAGGATCCTGAGGGACGGCTATCAGACACTGTCACAAGAAATAAAAACTGCACAGAGGACGAAGTCCCAGGTCGATAACAAGGCCGAAGCCAAGGTTATTATTCAGCTCTGAACTGGTGGCATCGTGAATCCCAAGCAACATTGAATATGGCCGCTCCTGGGCAGCGGAGGGGGTCCCAGTCCTCAGGGTATGGAGAGGAGGGGACCAGAATCACCAAGCCTGGGGTCAGCAGTCCTGCTCTGGTGATGGAGAGCTCCTCAGCAGGCGGCCGGGGAGAAGTCAGCCTCACAGCGGGGCCATCTCAGATGGTCTCATCGTCGCTCATGTCCCAGATCTGCGTGGAGAAGGGGAGAGGCTCAGCCAAGATGTCCCACTGCCTGGTGGTAGGCACACAGATGCTTTAAAACCGCAGTGGTCATGGCAGCTCCCACCTGCAGAACCACTCCCTTGTCTCTGAGGGACTGCCACCCCATTTCTGTACAAGGACACCAAATCTCAGACTTGCCAAGGCGTCACTAGTGCGTGAACCACCTGGTGGAACCAACAGTGGAGGGCTGGGATTTGCACTGGGGATGTCCTCTGCTCACCTCCTGCACATCCACCTCGGGGGCCTGTCCCTGACCCAGCCAGCCTCTGCTCATCCTGGCTTCTGCAGCACTCAATCCCACCCCAAGCCAGCTTGTTCTCCTTGCGGTCCACCTGCCCGCTGGAAGGCAAGCTCCCTGAGGGCAGGGATTCTGGCGTGGGCACGTGCTGCCTCGGGAGGCTGCACCCTGGGTGCCTGTTCCACATTCCCTCTAACTGTAGTCCAGCTGCCGACACTCCCAACTCAACACTAGAGAGCTGAAGAGCAAGCCCTCCCCACCAGCCAGCGTGGAGGTGGTCTGGAGCAGGACAGTAGAGACAGCCAGATCCTGCCACAGTCCTTCAACGAGTCTGAGCCTTGCAGTGAACCTGGGGAGCGGGAGGCCCCAGTGTGGCTGTGTGGAGAACTGAGGGACCCAGCAAGAGACACCCTGCCCGCATGCGCCCAGGCCCATTCATTCCCTGCAGTCCTTGGCGTGAACCCCCAGGGAGAGAGCCCAAGGCCAGCACAGCAGGTCTCAGGGTCCCTGGCACCCTGGGCTCCCTGGGCTCCCTGGAGGGCCAGTCCCTGAAGCTACGCCTTCAGACTTTCAAAATTCCTAGAACTGGTTGCAAAAGGCCACCTCAGTGCTAGCAGAGCTGAGAGAAGGAACAGCATGTTTACACGAGGCTGGCCCGGGGAGACGGGAGGCCTGGCCAAGGTAAATATCAACACCAGCTTGGCTTTCAAAGTCAAGGACGTCGAAAATAAATAGAAGGAAATTTCTCTCTCCTGAGGACCCAGCTCCCAGGCTGAGGGGAGGCAGCCCTCTCACTTCCCCCGTCTCCCCTGAGGCCAAACTATCTGAGCTCTCGGGAGGGGATTGCCAAGCGAGGTCTAGATGCCGGCCCAGCCAGGCTGTGGATGGGCCGGTCTGGAGTCCAGTGACCAAATGTCCCTTTCTCTGGGTCAGGTCCCCACTGAGCTCATCCTCAGTGCGGCTGAAAACTCCCCTAGGGTGGGACTGAGCAGTGCAGGGCAGGGGGGCTGTGTTTCTAACAAAGGTTGCATTTAGGAGCCCCTGGATCTGATCTCTGGGTTCTGATGGTCTGAGTGGAAGAACAGCCCGTGGAGGGTTTGCCAGCGCAATCCATCCGTTCTTTCACTCTCCTATTCAGTGAACACACATTCCTGGAGCCCGCTCTGTGCCACGCACTGTGTAGACCTGCTGCAAATACTCCCCCTTTCACTCCTCACATCTATCTGTGAAGTGAAGATGGAAACAAGCCCGGAGAGGTAAGGCAATTGGCCTGAGATCACACTACAAGCAAGCTTCAGTGCTGGGAACAGGGGTGTATGGAAAAGGGCTGGGCGGGCTGCCTGGAGGAGGACGCCAAGGTGGGGGGTGATGAGGCAAGATGGAGAATGAAAAGGGTGAGCCTTGTGGGCCGTGTCCTCCGGGACCTCCTGCCCAGCCTCCTTGGAGGGCTGCCAGCCTGGGCAGGGCAGGGTCAGTGCCAAACAGCAGTGCCCTCTGCAAACGGGTGGCTGGGGTTGTTCTGTTCCTGAGGACTCGGGCTGGGGCTAGGGCCGGGACTAGGCTTTATAGGAAAGCAGAAACTTTCAGGGAGGTGTTACCCATTTTGTCATCCATGTTACCAGGTTTTTAGCTATGGGGAAGAGGCATAGGTGCTCAGCCACACCAGGACTGGGTAGCCTGGGACTGGCCCTGGAAGGCGCCTGGCTGACCCCTTGCTCCCGGACAGATTCAGCGCTCGAGGGGCCGCGGCTGCTGGCAGTGCCCGAGCTGTGCAGGGGATCCCGCGAGACACCTGGAAGGCTTATTGTGACACGGTTCTACTGAGGCGGGGGGCAGGGAGCAATGCATTTTACATAACCACTGGGGGATTTTCCAGAGCGAATCTCGGGGGCAGGCACGGGCTCTCTGCTGGCCTTGTCCCATTGGCTGGGCTCAGAGGGCAGCAGCCATCTTCATTGGAAACCTCAAGAAACAACTAGAACACAGACTTGTGGGGATGGGATGGGATGGGGACTGGAGGGGAACTGGAGTGGGACTGGGGGCTGGGATCTGCAGACTCCCCACTGTGTCCTCACCACAGCTGTGTCCTTGGCAGGGCACCTGGTGTGGAGAAGGGCACGGTGAATGTCCTCTTAATGAAGATCATAGGAAACTGTCAGGTTTTTAAAAATATCAATACTGAGTGCTGACAAGGGTATGGCAAAACACTGCCACAAGAGAAGTATAAATTGGTACCACATTTTAAAAAAGATTTGGCAATATGTAATACAAACCTTTAAAAAACGTTCAACCCTAAGGAAAAGACAAATGATTTTTTTGTGTTTAATATCAAAGTACACCTGGAAATCCCAATAAAATACATGCTAAGATATCCTTAGAATACAAATGAAAAAGTATTTGGTAAGAACAAGATATAAAATTGACAACAACCAATTATAACCCCCCACATGCAGTGCAAACAATGTTTAGTTCAGAATGAAAGAGGCTGGACGTGGTGGCTCACACCTGTAATCTCAGCACTTTGGGAGGCCAGGGCGGGTGGATCACTCGAGGTCAGGAGTTCAAGACCAGCCTGGCCAACATGGTGAAACCTCATCTCTACTAAAAATACAAAAAGTAGCCAGGCGTGGTGGCGGGCACCTGTAATCCCAGCTACTCGGGAGGCTGAGGCAGGAGAATGGCTTGAACCCGGGAGGTGGAGGTTGCAGTGAGCTTGAGATTGCGCCACTGCACTCCAGCCTGGGCAACAGAGTAAGACTCCGTCAAAAAAAAAAAAAAAAAAAGGAAAGAGAAAGGAAGAAAGGCACCCATTATACTGTCCAGGCACAGTGGTTCGCGCCTGTAATCCCAGCACTTTGGGAGGCTGAGGTGAGTGGGCTGCTTGAGGCCAGGAGTTTGAGACCAGTCTGGACAATAGAGCAAGACTCGGTCTATAAAATTTTTTTTAAAAAGTATAAAAGCAATGAAAAAGATAAACACATGGGAATAAACCTAACGTCAGATGTACAAAATCCATATGAAACCTCTGAAACAGCTGCGACAGTCCTAGAAGAGTATCACCTGGGAAAGATGTAAACTGGAGTAGACAGAGCCACATCCCTTGTTTCTGCATAGGACGATTTAACATCCATAAAGATGTCAGCTTTCTCAAAGTGAATACATTAACAAAGTCTCAATTTTCAAAGATAAACAAATGTTTTCTGGAGCCAAAACAAATGTTTTCCGGAGCCAGCCGAGCTGGTTCTAGGCTACGTGGAAAAACAGGAAGCAGAGACACCCAGGAAACCCTCTGAACAGAAAAGCGGTGAGAAGCCCCTACCATGGGCCGAGGGAGACGTCATGAAACCCCCGAGGAGGAGAGGGTGTGTCTGCAGGGGAACACTCAGATGGCCAGCAGGACACGAAGAGTACAGAAACGAGAGAAGACCATGTCCAAGAACATGTGGAAATCAAGAATTTTAATGATAATGGCCTGGGGAGTGCCATCTCAGCTCATTAGGAAAAGACAGACTTTTTAAATAAATGATATGAAGAGAAGTAGAGAGTCACTTGGAAAAAGATAAAATTGATTCCATGCCTTACCCCACACGTTAGAATCAACTCCAAATGGGATAAAGATCCAAATGTTAGAGAAAATGAAACCATAAGAATACTAGATACAAAAGTGGGTGAGCTCATTATAGCCTGGGAGTAGGGAAGGCCTATGATCCCAAATCCATAAGCAATAAAAAATGGATACACTTGACTCTGCAAAAACACATGCATGCAATATGCATGGGAAAACAGTCAAAAAGACAAACTGTGAGAAAACATCACAACATACCATAAACGGCTCATCTCAGTAATAGACAAAGAGCTCTTAGAAATCAAGAAGAGAGGCCAGGCATGCCTGTAATCCCAGCACTTTGGAAGGCCGAGGCGGGAGGATCACTTGAGCCCAGGAGTTAAAGACCAGCCTGCGCAACATAAGGAGACCCTTTCTCTACAATAATGTTTTAAAATTAGCCAGGTAGGTGTCTGTAGTCCCAGCAACTCAGGAGATGGGAGGATGGTGTGAGTTCGGGAGGTAGAGGTTGCAGTGAGCTGTGAATGCACCACTGCACTCCAGCCTGGGCAACAGAGAGTGAGACCCTGTCTCAAATAAATAAATATCAAGAGGAGAAAGACCAATAGACCAAATTTTTAAAAAGTGGCTAATGACATGGCCAGTTCTCAGAGAAAATAAGCAAATGGCCCTTAGACAAAAAAAAAGATGCACAGCCTTACTCATAATAAAGGAAATGCAAAGGTTTCCTTAAGACACAAATAGAACCAGAAAAAAAAAATGGGTTTGCATTTCACAAGAATTAAAATTTCTGGTCTTGGAAGGATACCACTGAGAAAATGAAAAGACAAGTTGTAGATTAGGAGAAAATATCTCTATATTAAAAGAACTTGTATTGAGAAAATAAAGAACTCTTACAACTTAATAAAGAGACAAAAACTTGATTTTTGGGGAGAAGACTGGAAGAGAAACTTCACCAAAGAGGAAATATAATGGCAAGTAAGAAAAGACGCCCAGCTTGCAGTCCTCAGAGAAATGCAAATCAAAACCACAAAGAGACAGCACACCCCACCTCAGAAAGCTGAAGCTAAAGGCCAGCGCCACCCGGTGTCTGTGAGGATGTGGGGCAGGAAGGGCCCACACACTGCTCCTAGTGGGGGTGGAAAGTGGCAAAACCACTTCGGAGAAAGGTCTAGTGACTAAGTGTGCGCTCACCATGTGATCCAGCCATTCCACTCCTGTTTATTCCAAAGAAACAAAAACACGTGTCCACAGAAAAACTTGAGCCAGAATGTCCACAGCAGTCTTACTCAGAATAGGTACAAACTAGAAACTACACAAATGCTCATCAACGGGAAAGCAGAGAAACTGTGGTATATCCATACAATGGATACTACTGAGCCATTAAACTACTGATGCGTTAAACAACACACATGAATCTCCGTGTCTTGATTCTGGGTCAAGGAAGCCCAGCTGGAAGGGGTGGGGAATAGGGTCGAAGGGTACGAGGTGGCAGTCATGTAGCATGAATAGTCCGGAGGTCTGATACACAGCACAGGACTACTGTTAATCCTGCTGGATTGTATACTGGAAATTTGCTAAGTGTAGATTTCAGGTGCGCACACCACACACTATGTGAGTTGACAGATATGTTAATTTCCTTCACTGTAGTAACCATTTCACTATGTGGTATCAAGATACCTTATACACTTTGACTATATATAGTTTTTAAGAAAACAACCCTAACACAGAGGATACCACACTTCATATTTCATTATATGAAATCCTAGAAGGGCAAAAATCCGTCTGTGGTGACAGGAAGCAATTTGTCACAACTCAACAAACTGGACACTTAAAATGGGTGTATTTCATCATATGTAAATCACACAATACAGCTGATTTAAAAAAAAAAAAGAAAAGCTGCACTGAGATCACACTGGCAAGAATCTCACTGCTTCACGGTATGTTCTGTGTGTGAGCCTGTGGGGGAACCACTCTCTTACCTCCCTGGGAAAACACAGAACACTCCAGCCCCTGCAGAGGACAATCTGGCAACAGCCACAGTTCCTACGGCTTAACTTTTGACCCCGCCATCTCACTTTCAGGAGTCTGTCCTGAAGACACACCTCCACTATACGAAAGGATATTACCCCTGCTGCATGATCTCTTACAGGAAAAGACTGGGAACAGCCCAAGAGGCCCTCAGCGGGGAACCAGCTGACTAAACCATTTGATGCACATCCACAGCTGGGCTATTGTGGCCCTGAAACATAGTGAGTTCAGTCAGCTGATACAGGGGCTCAATTCCGGGATTTCTTTAGTGAAAGAAGAGAAGAAAGAAATGTGCAGAGTATCTGTAGCATACCACCTTTGTTTAAGAAAAAAGGGTTTTTAATTTTGCAAATATAAACACAGGAACAATAAAAGGAGAAATTAATTTAAATGCCTCCCTATAGAGGGTAGGTGGGGATGAAGGTGAGACTGCTCTGAGCATGCCTTTTAATTTTGAATCATATATGTCACATATTTTAAAGACTAAAAAAGGAAACCAAAAGTACAAGCAACAACAAAATAACTGGAGTCAAAATTTAAAATTTTTGTGCTTCCAAGGACACTATTAAGAAAGAGAAAAGACAACCACAGAATGAGAGATAATAATGGCACATCATGTATCTGATAAGAGACTTGTATCTAGAATATATAAAGACAGGAGTTTGAGACCAGTCTGGGCGTGGTGGCTCACGCCTGTAATTTCAGCACTTTGGGAGGCCAACGTGGGAAGTTCACTTGAGCCCAGGAGTTCGAGACCAGCCTGGAAAACATAGGGAAATCCTGTCTCTATCAAAAAACTTAAAAACTGGCTGAGTGTGGTGGTGCACACCTATAGTCCCAGCTACTCTGGAGGCCGAGGCGGGAGGATCCCTTGAGCCCAGGAGGTCAAGGCTGCAGTGAGCCATGACCATGCCACTTACACGACAGCCTGGGTGACAGCAAGACTCTGTTTCAAAAACAAAACAAAAAAATGCGCAAAGATGTTGAATAGACATTTCTCCAGAAAAAGATACAAATTGCTAATAAGCACATGAAATGATACTGAAACATAATTAGTCATCAGGAAAATGTGAATCAAAACCATAAGCTAACACTTCACACCCACTAGGATGGCTACAATGAAAAAGCCAGATCATAATAAGTGTTGACAAGGATGTGGACAAACTAGAACCTTCATATGTTGCTGCTGGAAATGTGAAATGGTTCAGCCACTTCATAAAAAACAGCTGGCAGTTCACCAAAAAATTAAACACAGTTACCATATGCTACAACAATTCCAGTCCTAGGTAATTGCCCAAGAGAAACGAAAACATGTGTCCACATAAAAACTTGTACACAAACACAGTAGTGTTCATATAAAAGTATTCATAAAAGTTAAACGTGGAATTCATAATAGGAAACGAGTGGGAACAATCCAGTTTCCACCAACTGATGAATAAACGAAACGTGGTCTGTCCACACTGGGGAGTGTCACTCAAACCCCTGCCTCCACTCTCTTCCCAGCAGCTCTGAGGACAATGGTGTCACATCTTTGCCCTCATTTTACAAAGCAGGGGACTGAAGCACAGAGAAAACAGCAGAACTTGTCAAGGAGACCGAGCTAGCAAGGGCGAAGGAAGCGGCCTTTTCCACTTTCTCTCACTACTTCCTGTTAAACATAATTCCCTCTAAAGATGATTAAGGTCGGTCTCTGAGTCTGCCCCCTGCACCCCAGACACACTTCCATTCACCACCTGTCACGCGAATGCACAGTAGGTGCCCCAAGAGCTGCAGTCCACACCCACCAGCACCACGAATACACCTGGGCAGCCGAAAGGCCAGGCCAGCTCCTGACCTGTTCTGGCTGCCGAGTCCCCACCTCGGTATGACCCAGTTCAGAAGGCAGAGCCCGTGGCTTGGACAGCTAGGGAGAGGATGGTGTCAGCCTGTGCTGCTCTCCACTGGTGAGGGCGGGCTCAGCCCCCCTGGTCAGCCTGACCTGAGCCCCTCGGCACTCCCCACTGGCTGCTGCCCTGCAATGGAAGAGGGCAGGGCTGGGCCGCCTCTCTGCATTAGGGGAAGAAGGACCTTTCAATTGGCCCATCACCAGGAATGAGGGGAAGGCTCAGCCCGGACCCCACACACCCAAAGGGCCTTGAGGTTTCACTCTCTCCAAAGGAGACAGACGGGTTTGAAAGGAGCCCTCATCATCAGTTTCAAACTTGGGTCCCGTTTCTGGACCACACTGCCTGGAGCATGCCATGAACTAAGGTTCTTCTTTTATAAACACGGTAATTACCTTGTGAATGGCACAATTATATTTCTGTGTGTCCGCTAAAAACGTTCATTTGTTAAATGTAAACATTTAAGGTTGGGTGCGGTGGCTCACACCTGTAATCCCAGCACTTTGGGAAGCCGAGTCAGGCAGATCACCTGAGGTCAGGAGTTCGAGACCAGCTTGGCCAACATGGCAAAACCCCCTTTCTGCATGGTGGCAGGTGCCTGTAATCCCAGCTACTCAGGAGGCTGAGGCAGGAGAATCGCTTGAACCTGGGAGGCGGAGGTTGCAGTGAGCCGAGATTGTGCCACTGCACTCCAGCCTGGGTGACAGTGAGACTCCATCTCAAAAGAAAAAAAAAAAAGGCCATTATTGGCATTTCTTTATTTACTTTTTGAGACAGGGCCTCACTCTGTCACCAGGCTGGAGTGTGGTACCATCATAGCTCACTGCAGCCTTGACCTCCCAGGCTAAGCAATCCTCCTACCTCAGCCTCCTTAGTAATTGGGACTACAGGCATATGCCACCACATCCAGCTAATTTTTTATATTTTGTTGAGATGGGGTCTCCCTCTGTTGCCCAGGCCGGTCTTGAACTCCTAGGCTTAAGCAATCCTCTGGCTTGGCCTCCCAAAATGCCTCCGGGAAACAATGGGGGTGCTAACCCCCACTTCTTCTGGAGGAGCCTGCTAGTTGCTAGCCCTTACTGAGCACTGCCAGGGGGTGGCTGCAGGGACTAGGGTAGAAAAAGAGAGGGGACATCCAGAAGATGATTCCAAGGAAGAGCTGCCGGGGGGCAGGGGGGAGCTGACAACAGAGAGACACGCCCAGGAGAGCTGGGCCTGGCAGGGCTGCTCCCGACACAGAGCCCAAGCACAGCCCCGAGGCCCAGAGAGGGGACAAGGCTGGCGGGGCTCCCAAGGCCAGCAGGCTATGGGCTGGGGCTTGGTCCGTGAAATCCTAGGTCAGGTTTATGGACAAGAAGGGACAGGGAGGAGGTGGCCTGGCAGGGGCAGGAAAGAGCAGGGAGGAGGGAACGGCTGCAGGCCGTGGAGACTCCCCAGCCAGGAGCCAAGGATTGGAGGCAGGGCTCACTCAGGGTCCCTGCATAGGCTCTCGATGCCCACAAGAGAAGGATCTGTTGTCCCCACAGGTATCCGTCACCCTGGCTCTTCTGGGGTCTCCATAAGCCTCTGGCACTGTTCCTGCCTACAGGGCATCAGACTGAGTTTCTGAATAAACAATCCCATTGGGTCTTTCCCCAGTTTTACAGCCTTCAAAATCTTCCCCTTGCACAGAGGGAGAGTTAAGTCCAAACTCCTTTCCGGGCCACTAGGCCCCCCGCCCTGGCCCTGCGCACCCCTCCAAGCTCCCCATCCCAGCACCCTCCCTCTGGCCCACCAGATTCCAGCGGCTGCCGCCGCCGGGCTCTCCCCTCGCTCAGCCTTTTCACAGGCTTCTTTGGCTCAGAAGGCTCTTCTCTGCAGTCCCTCCCGCACGGCCGGCTCCGCTGGGTCTGCAGCGACCTTCCCGCTCGCCTACCTTCTTCTCAGGCCTCTTGGTTCCTTCTGCGACCCCACCATAATTTGCTGTCACCTTGTAGTTTGTGCATCTGACTTCCCCAGGGGGCTGCCTGCTGCATGAGGGTGGAGCCTGGTCTGTCTGCTCACCACTGTGTCCCCAGCCCCGGCTCAGAGCCTGGCCTAGTAGAGAGGCTTTGCAGAAACAATGATTCAGAACCATCTGTTCTGGGTATGATTCCACAGGGCAGAAAAGAAAGGGGGATTTTTGGTGTGACCAAAGTACCTGAGATGCACACAGTCAAGGGCAGGCCCTTCAGCCCAGCTGGCTTCTAAGGACTCCAGCACGTCAGGCCCTTGGACTCCAGGCCCCAGAAGGACGGGGGTGCGTGGGGGCAAGCACTGTGGGTATCCCCAGGTAGGAGCAGGCAGGGTGGCAGGCCAGCTTTCTGAGGGAAGTCTGGGTCCCAGGCCACTGATGCCCTCATTCTCCTTCCTGAGCCTCACTGTGGGTTGGGCCCTGAGCCAGGCCACAGGGATGCACAGCGGTGGATACTTCTTGCTTCTGGACTCTAAGAGGCCCCAGGCAGGATCGGGGATGGTCAGAAAGGGTGCCCCGCAAGGCAGTAGCTGTGGGGCTCCGCAGATGAGGGAGGCCTCATGGGTTAACCAGTACCCTTGCTGGACCCAGGTCTGCCTCTGCAGGTACACCTGGGCCCTGGAGCGGATCATAGGGAAGTGCTGCTGGGTAAAGGCCCAGGGTCTGACTTCCTGGCTCCCAGATTCCTGCCCAGAGCCGTCACAGCATGGGGACCTGGGGCAACTCAGAATTAGCCCTGCCTACTCTCACAATGAATCCAGAACCAAAAGTTCCCAGATCCCTTCACCCCTGGGCCAAGGATGGCTGGCCTGACTGCTTCCGCCTGCTGGTGCGGGCAGATGAGCGGCCTGAAGGAGTGAACCAAAAGGAAAGGGAGCGGGCAGCCTGCACAATGCAGGGAGGGCCAGAGCAGATGGCAAGGCCAGCCTGGGGCTGATGGCTCATGCCCTGCAGGGACTTAAGTGCTCTTGATGTCTGCTGTCGGCAGCCCCAGCCCCTGCCCTTGCCCACCCTCCACCCCCAGCCTGTCGCCATCCTTCAGTGGAGATGAAATGGGTCCTCCCCCTCCCATCCCCTGAGGTCTGCGGTTCAAGCGATTCTCGTGCCTCAGCCTCCTGAGTAGCCGGGATAACAGGCGTGTGGCCACCACGCCCAGCTAATTTTTTGGTATCTTTAGTAGAGATGGGGTTTCACCATGTTGGCCAGGCTGGTCTCCAACTCCTGACCTCAGGTGATCCGCCCACCTCAGTCTCCCAAAGTGCTGGGAGTACAGGCGTGAGCCACCACACCCGGCCTTGTGCTCTTCCTAACACCACTCCAGTGCCTCGCTTTGGAAAGATGCCCGTCTGCCTTCCCACTCTTGTACTCTGAGCACTCACTGCCTCCTCTAGCCTGGGCACCAGACTTGGCAGAGGAATTAAGACCAAATCCCTCTTTTCTCAGGGAATCTTAGCCCCAAACTCAGCTCTCCAGACACAGGCCAGCTGAGGGCTGAGGCAGGGGGGAAGATGGGAGGAAGAAGGAAGCAGAACTGTGGGGGCTACTTCTAGAGTCTTCTGAGGGAGGAGTTCTCCCAGCCTTTCCAACCCCAGTCCCCTGGCGCCAATCCAGAGAGCATGTGCACTGCCTCATGACACCCACGGCCCCGGGGTTCCAGGAACAAGGTTAAGGTTCTACTACAAAGACAGTCATAGCCAAGGCAGCTGGTAAGATGTAAAGCGTGAGTTACACAAGGAACATCAGGCAGCCAGGGATGAAGAGATTAAAAGAGAAAGCGACAGGCTTCATGTTGGCAGGGTGGGGCTGCTCCCGCACTGTGGGGTCGGTTGGAGTGTGCCGCCGGCTAACTGTGGCCTGTGCAGCTGATTAAAGGCACATCCAGGAAGGGGGCAGCAGACGGGGCCTGTGCACACGTGTGGGCTGGCATGCCACCTCCAGAGGCATTCCAATCCCCAAATCCTCCCCACTCCCCCTACAAAGATGCTCAGGGCTGCAACTGACAAGGAGCGAGGGGTCTGAAGGAACAGTCTCATGCCTCAGAACCCAGACCCAGAGGAAGGTCAGCACCTCCGAGCTACGCTTGAGGCACAGATTATGCTCAGCAGTTCCAAACGGACTTCACTCCCAAGAACAGAGCCCAGGCTAGAAACACAGAGACCCGACGCCCTGGAGAGGGTGGCCTGGAGGATGCCCAGGGGACTGTCATCTTAAAGGAGGCACAAGAGGGAAGCAGAGGGTGGTTGAGAGCAGCTGCTAGGCTGGGAAAGAGGCAAGTATGGAAGACCAGATGAGAAAAAAGGGTCAGTGTAGCAGTGGGGATACTGGTGTCTCCAGGGACCCAGGTGAGGGGTACACGGGCCACAGGAAGGGCCATGGCCCATGGCAAGGTACATCTGCTGGTGTCTTTTGTTTTCCCCTGCCAGAAAGTGCTAAGAAGCAAATATGAAACCTGCCAAGAGGAAGTGCTGACATCTTAGCCTTGCAGTCCTTAGTGAGGTTTCCGGCAGAAGACTCTGGAATTCCCAGCCCACAGTGACAGGCTGCTCTGGGTCTCCCCCTCTTATTAGTCTGGAAAATGGACCTCAGGGTCCCACTATATTTAGCACCCTCCCTCCGGGGATGTCGCTAAATAAGCACCAATATCTACGATTTCTCCCGGAGTGTTTACTGCCTAAGCGCAAGGGCTTGTCCAAGCACTGGTAAGCAGCAGACTAGCTTTGGGGCTCTCAGCTCCTAATTTACCAAGGGACATTCGGAGGAGGGAGGTTTCAAGAGCAGTGGCTCCCGCCACTGAAGTGACGGGCTAACAACAGAGTGTGCTGTTCCGTGCTTTGGACTCTCCACTGCATCCCTGGCCCTGGGGGAGGAGGGCGCAGGCCCCAGGCTTGTTTGCCTTCTCTCTGGCTTCAAAACACATTTTTTAAATTAGATGGTAAGAATACAGAGTAATTTTTGTGGTACCCACATGCTTTCTTTCAAGATATGATTTATATGTTTGGCCCACATTTTAAATGAAATGGTTTTTGAGATAAATGGCCGTGCTGAAGGCTATGAAATGGTTTCTGTTACATAGTTCTTATTTCTAGCTCCTTAGAAAAGGTTTTGAAAAATTTCCCTTTAAAAAGGCGGACGCTTTTACGTGTTTGTTGTCTACCTCAAAGGGCTTTTGGGGTCAGCATCAGAAAGAGGGAGACGAGAAGGAGGAAAACTTGAGAGCTCAGAGTTCCAGGGCAAGGTGGGAGGACGCAGGATATAAACACACCAACTTCACTTGGTGAGAAAGGACATCTTGCAACTTCAAATAATGCAAATGCAGGTGACGTGGCTTCTGAGGAGAGGGGCATGATCCAATCCTAGGGAGGCATGTGCTGGCAGGATGACATCCCCTGCCACTGGTCCAGACAATCAGAGACCAAGTAACAAGGCAGACGCTGACCCACTGACTCTCTAAAGCTTCAGGCGGCAGATAGTTTGGTACTGAGATGGGGATAACCGGGAATACAGAGGTAGAAACAGACCCACAAACACCAGCAGGTGACTTTCAACAAAGGTGCCACGGTAATTTGACGAGAAAGGACAATCTTTTCAACAAACATTGCTGGAACAATTAGATAGCCACATAGAGAAAAATGAACCTTCACCCTTAACTCACACCCTACATGAAAATTAACTTGAAATCAATCACAAACATACATGTAAAAGCTAAAACTATAAATTTTTTTAGGAAAAGAAAAGAAAAATCAATAAGACTTTGGGCATAGGCAAAGATTTCTTAGGACACTAAAAGCAGGAACCATAAGAGAAAAAAATTATTAACTGAACTTCAGAATTCAAAACTTTTTCTCTCTTAAAGACAACATCAAGAAAGTGAAAAGGCAAGCCAAAGACATTGAGAAAATATATGCAATACCAATATCTGACCAAAAAACTCATGTCTAGAAAATATAAGAACTTTTCTTTTTGAGATGGGGTCTCACTGTGTTGCCATAGCTGGAGTACAGTGGTGCGATCACTGCTCACTGCAGCCTTCACCCCTTGGTCTCAAGGGATCTTCCCACCTCAGCCTCCTGAGTAGCTGGGACCACAGGTGCACACCACCATGCTCAGTGATTTTTATTTTTATTTTTATTATTTTTTGTAGAGACAGGGTCTTGCCAAGTTGCTCAGCCTGGAAGAACTCTTACAGTTCAATAAAATATAATAAATAACCCAATGGAAACATGGGCAAAAGATCTGAAAGAAAGATAACATAAGAAGATCTATAGGTGGCAAATAAATACATGAAAAGATGTTCCCCATCAGAGATATGAGAAAGATGTTGTCATCGGAGAACTACAAGAAAAGCCACAATGAGATGCCACTTGCATATCTACTCAAATGGCCAGAATGAAAAGGACTACCAGCTCCAAGTGCTGACAAGCACATGGCACAACCAGAACTCTCACACTCTGCTGGTGGGAACAGCAGAAATGGCACAGTGAATCTGAAAAATAACAGTTTCTTAAAAATTAAACATACACTTCCACCATAGGACCCAGCAATTCTAGTCCTAGATAATCTCCCAAGAGAAGTGAAAACACTCACTCATCAGAGCTTCATTTATAACAGCTCCAAAGTAGAAAGAACCAAGAGCACCTCCCCAGATGAGTGAGTAAACAATTCTGGTACACTTACACAGTGGGACGCTACTCAGCGACAGAAAGGCACCAAGTGCTGACACACGCAGTGATGCTGGTGAACCTCCAGGCGGCTGTGCAGGGCGAGAGAGGCCAGACAGACCTGCTTGAGGCCGCCAAACTGTGCTGGTTCCACAAGCAAGTACGTTTCTCGAAGCTCAGAAATGTGCACTTTAACATATATTTGATTGTATCAAATAGATTTTTTAAAATTCATAAGAGAAAACGAATATAGCTTAAGACGGGGGAGTTTCACAATATAAAAACATATTTATAATAACTGCCAAAAATGTCATAAGAGAAATACCGTGTCTTTTTCAGGAGAACCAAAGGTGGAAGGTGGGCGACATCCCCAGTGGGCCCACTTCCCCTAAAGCACCAATACGGTCTCCCACTCATTTAGTTAGAGGTCTTATTTCCCAACCCATTTTAAGGAGAACAGAATCCTTCCAGCCCAACCTTCCCTGGCCCCCCTGGCTCAGTGCCATGCCTTCTCTTACCCTGATCTGATTCTGCTACAGCCATTAATCACTATCAGGTGGAATTAAGAGCTCCGCCTCTCAAGTCAGACTTCCAGGATTGGGTCCTACTCTGCCACTGACTAGCTGTGTCACCTCAGGCTATTTATTTAATCTGTGCCTCTGTTTTCTCATCTGAGAAATGAAGACAAAAATGCTATGTCCCTCGCAGGGCTGTTGTGACCATGAAATGAGTTATCGGCATACAATGCTCAAAACTGTGCCTGATGCAGGGTACACATCATCTGTGTTGTTACTTGCTTACAATGATTGAGAACACAACTTTACAACCTGAAAAAAAAATCTCAGTTGCTATCATTAACATTTTGTGGTCAGTTCTTGGAAGCTGTGGGCAATCGACCTTGTATTACAGCCCAATTAAGCTTTTCACATTGAAAACAGCAAGAAGCTCAGATCCCTTCTCCATGCTGTCTTCCAGGAGGACGTCTTAGGTGTCCATTCCTTCCTTCAGTCACTCATTCTCAAGAACACTCATTCTCAAGAATTACTAAGGGCCTTTTCTTTTCTTTTGAGACAAGAGTCTCACTCTGTTGCCCAGTATGTGTGCAGTGGCACAATCATAGCTCACTGCAACCTCGACCTTCCCAGGTATCGGGAGAACCCGCTCCCGATGTTTAACGTGGGTTCTTTTCTATTTCCTAAGTGTCTCGGGTGGGTTGAGAAATAAAGGGAAAGAGCACAAGAGAGAGAAATTTAAAGCTGGGTGTCCAGGGGAGACATCACATGTCAGCAGGATCCATGATGTTCCCCGAGCCATAAAACCAGCAAGATTTTATTAACGATTTTCAAAAGGGGAGGGAGTGCACGAATAGAGTGTGGGTCACAGAGATCACATACTTCACAAGGTAATAAAATACCACAAAGCAAATGGAGGCAGGGCGAGATCACAGGACCACTGGATGAGGTGAAATTAAAATTGCTAATGAAGTTTCGGGCACGCATTGTCATTGATAACATCTTATCAGGAAACAGGGTTTGAGAGCAGATAACCTGTCTGACCACAATTTATTAGGTGGGAATTTTTGTCCACCTGATAAGCCTGGGAGCACTATAGGAGACCAGGGCTTATTTCATCCCTTCGGCTTTGACCATAAAAGACGGGACACCTTAAAAAGGGGCCGTCTATAGGCCTACCTTCAGGGCGCATTCTCTTTCTCAGGGATGTTCCTTGCTGAGAAAAAGAATTCAGCGATATTTCTCCTATTTGCTTCTTTTTTTTTGTTTTGTTTTGTTTTGTTTTGTTTTGTTTTTTGAGACGGAGTCTCGCTCTGTCGCCCAGGCTGGATTGCAGTGGCCGGATCTCGGCTCACTGCAAGCTCCGCCTCCCGGGTTCACGCCATTCTCCTGCCTCAGCCTCCGGAGTAGCTGGGACTACAGGTGCCCGCCACCACGCCCGGCTAGTTTTTTGTATCTTTTGGTAGAGACGGGGTTTCATCGTGTTAGCCAGGATGGTCTCGATCTCCTGACCTCGTGATCCGCCCGTCTCGGCCTCCCAAAGTGCTGGGATTACAGGCTTGAGCCACCGCGCCCGGCCTCCTATTTGCTTCTGAAAGAGGAGGAACATAGCTCTGTTCCATCCAGCTCACCGGCGGCCAGTTCAAAGTTACCTCTCTTGTTCCCTGAACATCACTGCTATCCTGTTCTTTTTTTTATGCCCAGATTTCATATTGTTCAAACACACATGCTCTATAAACAGTTTGTGCAGTTGATACAATCACAGGGTCCTGAGGCGACATTCATCCTCCTCATCTTACAAAGATGACAACGGGATTAAGAGATTAAAGTAAAGACAGGCATAGGAAATCACAAGGATATTCACTGGGGAAGTGATAAGTGTCCATGAAATCTTCCCAATTTATGTTCAAAGAGTACAGTAAAGACAGGCATAAGAAATTATAAAAGTATTAATTTGGGGAACTAATAAATGTCCATGAAATCTTCACAATTTATGTTCTTCTGCCGCGGCTTCAGCCGGTCCCTCCGTTCGGGGTCCCTGACTTCCCGCAACACCCAGGCTCAGGTCATCCTTGCATCTTAGCCTCCTGGTAGCTGCAACCACAGACCTGCACCACCACATCTGGCTTTTTTTTTTTTTTTTGGCTAATTTTTGTATTTTTTGTAGAGACAGAGTTTTACCACATTGGCCAGGGTGGTCTCGAACACCTGGGCTTCAGCAACCTGCCTGCCTCGGCCTCCCCAAGTGCTGGGATTACAGGTATGAGCCACTGAGGCTGACACTAAGGGCCTATTCTGTGTCATATCCAAATATGACTTTCTTTCATCTCTACTCATTTCCACTGCAGCTTCTGGCAATTAGGTCTGGCAAATGGGTGTTTTGCCAAGACAGCTATCCCTTGAAGGGCCATGGTGTAACAGAGTCTGTGCTGGCCTCAAAAAGGCCTTCCTCAACCAGCTGACAGGTCAGCGTTCAGAGGGCAGTGCCACCCAGCCTGCCCTGAGGCCCTCGGTTATTCCCAGTCCCCACAAAACCCCCATGCTCTCTATGACCACACACCTCTAGAAATGCCACGGACCTTCCATCAGGTTCCCGTGGCCCTCAGGGACATCTGTCAGCCCTGGGGTCCACGTATCACCTAGCCAGCTGGACAAAAGGAGTCATCTGGAATCCCACACTGGGACCTGCACCCTCTTCCCTCCACCCTTCCCTGGCCTCTTCTACATTCAGGGCCAGATCTTGGCCAGGCCCACTTTGGTTCCGTGGCATTGGGTGTAAAGGAAACAGCACTGGACTTGGGGCAAGATTCTCCCAATTTCAGATCTGGGCTCTATCAGCCACCAGCTCTCTGTGGGCCAGCTCATTTTTTCAGAGACTCAGTTTCCCTGCAGGAAAATAAATCTCTCCATTTTACCACCAACTATACAGAAGTTATCAAGGGTACATAAAACAACTGGAAAGCACAGAACCGGAACCTGGCACCGAGCAGGTACAAAGATCCCAGGGGCTCCAGGGGGCTGACGGCAGAGCACGTGGCTGGGTGGGTGAGGCCCCATGCAGAGGGATGGAGGTCTGCCATCAGAGGGTCTGTGGAGAGGGGCCTGGGTTTATTCTAAACCGCAGAACTCGGGCAGGAAGCGACAAGATCATGGGGTACCAGGAGACACGGAGGGAATTGTACAGATTCAGATTATACTTTAGAGGTAGAATCAACAGGCTGATGGTAAATAAGCTCATAATCCTAAAATTCCAGAGCTGGACATGATCTTGCACAACATTAAGTTCATCCTCCACAGCTGCCAAAGGGAAGATGGAGGCTCAGAGAGGGGCGTGGCCTAAGCAAGGTCACCAGCTGAGCTGGGCCCAGAATCCTAGGTGACCAGACCAGGGTGGTCCTTCGCTGCTGGGCCCAGGTCGGAGCTGCAGGGTCGGGGCAGCAGGCTCGTTCTGCGCCTATGGATGCAGTGGCAAGAGGGTCCGCTCTGGGACTCCCCGCCGGAGTGCACTGCGCTCACACAAACGTTTACTCTGCAAACAGATGGGTGGCGACCTCCGTGGAACACAAACATCCTCCCTAGGTGTGTGGCGTTTTGCATGGGAAACAGAAGTTTTGGCTTCTTCCCCAGCCTGGAAGGCACAAACTTAACCCAAAATCCAGGCTCTGTCCCAGGACAAAACAAAAGCAGTTAGGAAGGAGCTGGTCCTGCTGTGGGAACAGGGCGCCGGCCAGGTGGGGCCTGTAGCCCAAGGCTGTCTTCCTGTCCTGGCAGGCACATTCCCTGAGCCCACACTGATAGCAAGGTTAAGTGGACCAACCTCAGGGCTGATGAGGGGCTGTACTCAGTAACTGCAGTTCTTAAAGATGTTTCTTTGGCTCCCTAGTTCACCCCTCATGAGCCACTCAATCTACTGAAAACCTCTCGGTTCTCTTCCAATCCCACTCCCCTGGCCCAGGGGCAGTCCTTTCTAATTCCTCCCACCCACAGACCAGCCCTGAGAAATCAGCCTGGCTGGACTGGGAGGGTGGTCTCCTTGCCCCAGCTAGCCAGTTATGAGGCCCCTTTCCTTTAGAACCCATGGAGATGGAGGCCCCAGCAGTTGTGGGGCTCCTGGGCCTGGGCCCAAAGCTGTGCTGGATGGCCTGATGGCTCATCTGGCAGGGAACACGGCCTCATCCCACATGGAATCATCTTTTCTCTGCTAAGGAACATAAGCTTTGGGGCTCCTGTTTTAGGGGAACTGCAGACACTCTTTAAAAAGGACTGATATGCTTCACCATTTAAGCAAGGATGCGAAGCTGGCAGGTCCAGGGGAGTTCTGAAGTGCCCCAGAGGGCTCTTGGGAAGGCGGGAATTGAGAACAGCTCTCTTAAGAGTAAGAACACAGGGGGCCTCCTCCCAGAGCTCACCCCTGCTTCTGTACCAAGGAGCCTGGTTGAAAAGAGAGATGGCCGAGCCCTCCTCAGAGGGACCCTGTGTGCCTCATCTGTCATCTGTCAATCCACTGCTGAAGAGCTGAGACCTCCTGTAGGGCTTGTAGCTGTCCCCTCGGTTCACTGGCCTGAGAGTCCCCAGGCAGGGCTCCTGTCCCATTGTCACCATCTCCCACTAATCCATCAAAGGGAGCCTGCTCTGAGACTTGCTTGGCCCCTGTGCTTGCCATACAAACCTGCTCAGGGAGGGCCAACGCAGGAGACTTTGAGAATCACAAAAGCCAGGGTTCCTCCACCGGGACTTGGGCACCATGCTGGGTGCCACTGGGAGACAGAGATGAGTAACATGAGATGGCCTTTCCCTCTGAGAGCCTTCAGTCCAGCCAGGCAGATAAAGGACACCTCAGATGACACCAGGCAGGGTGTTTATTGAAGGGGTGCAAGGACTGGCCTGAGCTAGAGGGGGCAGAGGGCTGGGCACTCAGCTAAGGCTCAGCAGGGCATGGCCTGGGTCCAGGCCCTGAAGGATGAAACATTCCAGCATCAATGTCAGCACAGCCTCAAGGGAGGCCCCCAAGCAACACATTCTAGGAAGAAATCAGCTGGGCCTTTAGATATCCTGAGGAGGTGACCCACAAGGGCAGGGAAAGGACCATACAGCTGGGGCCATACAGGGAACAAAGACCTTGGGGTGAGAATGTGTAAGATGAGCACTGAATGCCAGCTGGAGTGGAGGCTCCTGCCAGGAAGTCACAAAAGGAAAGGCAGCGGGGCCTCCACAGCAGGGCTGCGCCTATGTGGGCGCGAAGTGCATTGGGCTGAGCCTGGGGAAGAACAGCTGAGCTGAGCTACTCCTCGCCAGGGTAGAAGGGATGCTGTGCAGTCGCAAAGTGACCAGGTGTGTCGAGGCAGACGGTGACTCCCCCCAGGTGGTCAAAAGGCCCACCAGGCTGTGCTGGGAGGGAGCAGCTTCCCACTGTGGGTGAAGACATCTGCTTTTGACACCACTAGGGCCATTTGGGGCCCAACTCTATGTCCTGCTAACAGAGGGCATATGGCAGCTCCCTTTAGCACAGCAACTACGAAACCACAGTGTGCAGTCCCTGCCTGGCGGCACGTAGCCACCCGGCATGAAGGACGCACATTCAGGAAGAACCCTGATGCTTTCCAGACCGCCTTGGCTCTGGGGAGCTGTCCTCTCCTCCATGAGCATGTCTAACCCACAGGGCAACACAGGACCTGCCTGTGAGCAGAAGATGTGAGGACAGATGCTGAGAGCCTCTGTTCCAAGACCAACAGCATTCTGAGGTGACGCCCATCATGCCCTTCTTTACCTTGGCAAGCTGGTGCCCCCACCTAAATATAGATGCCTTTGCAGAACGGGTATCTGCCTGCTGCTGCAGAATCGATGCAGGCCAGCTTACGGCAGAAAGGCACAGTGCTGACTCTAGGAGCTTTTCACTCCTAGACCTAGGGTGCTGCTGGAATCTCCAGTTCCTTTCTCATTCAGATTGAACATCCTCATCTGCATGTGCAGGTGACAAGCCCTGGGCAGACGGGCATGGCTGTGCCAACTGGATAGGCTGGCAGCTTTCCCTGGAAGGGAGGAGGAAGAGGCGGCTTTCTGCTGGTCAGTACTTTTCCAACTCTGACAGTGGCACGGCTCCCAAGTGCTGAAATTCTGGACTTTTCCTTTGTGGCTGCACATTTCTGATGGTGGGAAACCCGGGCCTCAAGATGCACTCCAAGTTTTTTTAATCGGCCATCACTTGAAAGTGCTTGGATTTTTAAGAGCAAAAAAGGAAACCATGGTTCATTCTCTTAATAAGTATTTTTAAAGCCCATTTTATAAACAATTCAGAGTTTTCTGCTTCTAGTTTCTTTTGTTTTTTTCTCTTTTCTCTTTCTCTGCTGATAAATATGAGGTGCTAAGTTCAGAAGGCTACATTTTGGCTAACAGAAAAGAAGTAACAACTGTGGCTTCAAAAAATAACATCTTTAAAGAATCAGCTCCATGTGTTTCCTTGCATCTGTTCTACCTTCTCAGGAAGCAGTTTTTAATGAGTTTTTCATCATTTCAGAGAAGATTTCAGAGAAGAGTTTCTGCTTTAAAGTATTTGTGTAATGGCTTCTTTTTTAAACAGAATAGGGATTTTTCTCTGTGGTCCCAAACTACCCGGAGAAGATAAATCAAAGTTCATGTCGTGAACAACATCAAACCCTAACAGAATAACAGAAAGCAAGATAATATGTGGGCCTGCTCTTTAAAATTACACTTAAAAATCACTTTATCTTTCTGAAGAAATTATTGCAAGCTGGACTGGAAAAAAAATCACCCCAGAGGTGGTTTACAATATAAATAACCACTAAGAGATCATTTGCTTTGTTTTTGTTGGCATGGGTCTTGCTGAGTTTAAATGAACACTCACGGTGATGATGAAAGGGAGCTGGAAAGGAGGGCTAGGGGTCAGCAGCTCAGCACGGCCACCCTGAGAAAGTGCCCAGCCAGAGGGGCCTCCCAAGCCCCTGGCATTATTCAGACCCGGGGTGAAGAGCACTGCCCACTGAACCCTCCATTCTCTGCTCTGCGCACCTCCAGGCTGCTCTGTCTCTGGCCTTTCCTGCAGTCATTCCCGCTCAGGCTGGGGCTTGCTTTTCCTCCCCACCCTGTCTGTGACACCTTACCAGCTAGCATCCTGGGGCACAGTGTTCATATGAGGCAGTGCTGACTCTAGGGGCTGGGGTGGTGCAAAGATAACAAGACTCAGGTCCTCCTCCAAAGCACTTTTAACTCTCAACAAAATAATTCATTTTTACTGACTGCTGAGTGCATTTCAGGCACCCTGCTAACCACACCTCACGTGTTACCTAGACCCATCCTCGCCACAAGGGGAGATGGTGTTATTGTTAACCTCATTTCTTGGGAGAAAAGCCTGTATTCTTTGTTTTGTTTTTTTACTACAGCATTTTACTCTGTCACGCAGACTGGAGTGCAGTCGCACAATCATGGCTCACTGTAGCCTCGGCCTGGGGACTCAAGCAGTCCTCCTGTTTCAGCCTCTTGAGTAGCTGAAACCACAGGTGCGCACCACCAACTTGGCTAATTTTTAAATTTTTTGAACAGACGGGACCTTGCCATGTTGCCCAGGCTGGTTTCTAACTCCTGGGCTCAAGCAATCCTCCTGCCTTGGCTTCCCAAAGTGCTGGGATTACGGGCACGAGGCACTCCGCCCAGCCTGAGAAGCCTGTGTTCCTCACCACTGATTCCATCTCCCTCTCTGTGCCTCCACCCCCTTTCCAGACTCAGCTCCATCCTCCTCCGCTTCCTCCTCTGTTTTGGGCCATAGCACACAACACTTCTGGTTTACCCCTTGCAGATGATGTGTGCTGGCTCCTTGAGATCAGCGACTATGCATTAAGTTTTGTGTCTACAGCATCTCATGTGGTGCATTGCATCAATAAATGCTCAACACATCAGAAATCATACTCAATACACACTTGTTGAATGAGCAAATCTTCTTCTTTTGAATCTTAGAAACCTTGGGGGCAAGAACCCCAGTCCTGCAGTACCCATAGTCCCTTATGGGGGAGGGGAGGTGAGGACAGGAGAGAGGAGGAAGAGGAGGAGGAGGAGGAATAAAATGCAATCTTTTAGTTTCTTTTCTTTTCTTTTCTTTTTTTTTTTTTTGAGATGGAGTCCCGCTCTGTCGCCCAGGCTGGAGTGCAGTGGCCGGATCTCAGCTCACTGCAAGCTCCGCCTCCCGGGTTTACGCCATTCTCCCGTCTCAGTCTCCCGAGTAGCTGGGACTACAGGCTCCCGCCACCACGCCCGGCTAGTTTTTTGTATATTTTTTAGTAGAGACGGGGTTTCACCGTGTTAGCCAGGATGGTCTTGGATGGTCTTGATCTCCTGACCTCGTGATCCGCCCGTCTCGGCCTCCCGAAGTGCTGGGATTACAGGTTTGAGCCACCGCGCCCAGCCCAATCTTTTAGTTTCTAAGTCAAAACAAGTGATCATTTTCTAAGAGATGATTCTGGGAGAGATTTGATAAAATGATGCCAACAAAGTGTTTAGCGCAGTGCTTGGCACACAGTAAGCACTCAATAAATGTTAGCTGCTCTATTGTTAGACCTTTTTCTTTTTCTGAGACAGGGTCTCACTCTTGTCACTCAGGCTGAAGTGCAGTGGTGGGATCTGGGCTCACTGCAGCCTCAACCTCCTGGGCTCAGGTGATCCTCCCACCTCAGCCTCCCAAGTAGCTGGGACTACAGACATGTGCCATCATGCCTGGCTAATTTTTTCTAAAGACAGAGTTTTGCCACGTTGCCCAGGCTGGTCTCAAACTCCTGGGCTCAGGCAATTCACCTCCCTCCGCATCCCAAAGTGCTGGGATTACAGGCATGAGCCATTGCACCCGGCCTAGACCAGTTTTATGGTATGTTGTCAGGGTAGAGTTTAGTGTAAACCAATATGCAGATTTGTAGACCGTGTGATTGTCCCTTGGGCTTAAGGAAATCTACAGACAGGTGAGCACCCGAATGCCAGCCAGTAATGGACTGGCACACAGGGGGTGGTGGGACCTCAGGAAGGTGCTTTGCCTTGCCAGGTGGGTTGCACCCCAGTACGTTCATAAACAGGCTCGGACCTAAGTGCCAAGCATTAAGTGACCTGTTCCTCAGTGCCCCCCACCTCTCAGGCTAATGCACAGTGGTCCCTGTCCCACACTCACATTCATACTCTTCCTTGACTTCCTCTGGACTCCGCCTTGGCTGGGGACCCTGCATAGCCCCTTTCTTCTAGACTGCCAGACCTGCCTGGGGCAGGACAGTGGGGTTTTAGTCTTGACTCTGTACCTATTACCTGACAGCACCAGGCAGAAGAACTTCTCTGTGCCTCAGTCCTTCCCTGTCAAACAGCCAGAGAGGCAAGAAGCCTGCTCTGCTGACTCCATAGTCCTGTGGTGAGCAGACAGATTAGCCAGGACCATGGTGAGGAAGGCAGTCTTCATTGTATTATTTTATTATTAGTTTTTTGAGACAGAGTATCACTCTGTCACCCAGGCTGGAGTGCAGTGGTGTGACCTGGGCTCACTGCAACCTCTGCCTCCCAGGTTCCAGCAACACTGTTCCCTCAGCCTCCCAAGTAGCTGGGATTACAGGTGTGTACCACCACACCTGGCTAATTTTTATATTTTTAGTAGAGACAAGGTTTCATTCACCATGTTGACCAGGCTGGTCTTGAACTCCTGACCTCAAGTGATCTGCCTGACTCAGCCTCCCAAAGTGCTGAGATTACAGGCTCGGTCTTCATTTTAAAGGTAAAACTTGGAAATTATTTGTTATTAAGAAGGTTTGAAGAGAGAAAGACGCTGGCTCAGTGGGGGTCACTGCTGGAGGTGGGGTTAGGAGGGCAACAGTGGTTGGTCTCAGAGGAGGGGATACATTTCACCATCAAGTCTAGAATGGGCGCTGGCTGGAAAGAATTTGGGGTTTTTCTTGCATTTATCTTTGCGTTTCTTGCATTTCTTTAAAGCAAATCATTATTTCCCAGTTCAGCATCCAAGTTTCTCAAAACTGATGAAAGACAGTCTGGAAGCTATACTCCTGTGCCCAGCTCAGGTCATTCTGGCTGTTTAAATGCAGAAGGTGGCAATGCATAGAGCGCTTTCGGAGTATGGCCAGGCAGCCTGCTAACAACACAGGGACTGCACACGCACCACACGCCCACTGCTTTCCTCTGAGAGCATGCCACTGCTTGCAGGGCCTCACTCTCTCTGGGAGCCGCTCTGACAAATGCTTTAATTGTTCAAAGCAGACAGAGTTTGTTTAGTCATGTCTGCTGAGGTGGGAAGGGTATTATAACACATCTGTGCTGGCTCTTTCTGCGTGGGTCATCCAGTTCTCAGGCCTGACTGCAACCCACCACCCTCCAGCCAAGAGCGAGAGGCGTCCTCAAAAAAGCCAACGGCATCTCTGATCCAAGTAGAAGGTCCTCCTCTGTCCAAAACACATACATGCACTTTCAAAGGAAAAGGAGAGAGAGGGAAGTCTCTGGGCCCCTCCTGTGTCCTGGGGAGAGGATGGTGGTGCAGATGGGTCATGCTGGGGTGAGGAAGAAAAGGGCAAAGGAGCAAAAGGTGACAGAGCCAACACCTGAGGGGCTGACGGCCACAGAGCCATCTCAGCATCCCTGGTACCTTCGGGCAGAGACACAAACTCTCTGGTCCTTTCTGCCCTATCCCCTCCCACTGCCACCACGATGATGTGTGGGGTGTCCCCTGCCATGCTAGCCACTACAGAGACCCAGGACATTGCTAACCAGGTGAAGCCTCATATTACGAGAAAAAAATTAAGTTCCCTATTTTTAAGGCTGTGGTATTCCAGAGCCAGCTGTGGTCACAGAGACAGACTTCACGTTGCTGATAACATCATATGCTTCCAAGTACATACAAGTCTCCCTCATGAAAACAAGCCCTTGACCTCATCTGACTACCAGCCCAAGGCCAACAGGACAAGCTGCTGTATTTCTTCCTGATTTTGAAGGCCCTTCATCCATACGACTTAAGACTGAAAACAATTCTCTGTTGTTTGAAGCCACGTATCCGGCAACATAAAATCAATGTCATCTATAGGCTGTGCTGCTTGTGGTAGGAGGGGCATAGTTAGCAGCTTCTCTTGTGTTGTGGTTCCTAAATGTTTTTGGATTTTTCCTCCCAATCAATGATCTCAATTACTTTCAAAGAAGGCTATATATTATCTTTAAATATTTATGTTTTAAGTCTTAAAAAAACAAAGCAAACCCCAACTCCACCCTGGCTGGCTTTGGAGGTGCCCTAGAATGTCTGCCTCAGTCTCTTCACTCCCAGGCCTTCCTTGGCCCCATCCCCCTCCCATGTCCTCCTGTCCACCTACATGAGTATTTTCCACTGTCACCTGAATGTACTGCTCCCTGTTTTCCACAGTGCCTTCCATATCGTATTTCTTCTACCTGAAATGTCCTCCAGGCCCACCTTTGCAATTCCTATCCATTCTGCAGAAAGCCTCTCCCCACCTCTCCCCCTACACTGACAGTCTGACTGGATATGCAGTCATGAGTCCAACATCTTATTTATGACGTATCTTCCACTGTGTTCCTGAATTATGATTTTATTCTCATAATGTTGTTTTAACTTTTTTTTTTTTCCTGAGATGGAGTCTCGCTGTCACCCATGCTAGAGGGCAATGGCATGATCTCAGCTCACTGCAACCTCTGCCTCCTGGGTTCAAGCAATTCTCCTGCCTCAGCCTCCCAAGTAGCTGGGACTACAGGTGCCCGCCACCACGCCCAGCTAATTTTTGTATTTTAGTAGAGATGGAGTTTCACCATATTGGCCAGCCTGGTCTCGAACTCCTGACCTTGTGGATCTTCCCCCCTCAGCTTCCCAAAGTGCTGGGATTACAGGCATGAGCCACTGTGCCTGAACTGTTTTAACTTTCTATGTGCATTTTGTATTGTGTCTTCTGGTAGGCTCTATGTCAGACTGTGATATCAGAGGTAAGCAATTTTCTCTGTAGGTTTCTCAAGGTCTCTGATGGTGGCCGACACACAGGAGGTATGCAACCATCTGACTTCCTGGATACTGGTGACTGTAAATGACTGACTGCGATTCCTCTGAAGGTAGGATAGCTATCTTATGTTTTTTAAGGTATGTGCTGTTATGACTTCAATAAACCTAGGCACATAAGCAGGGGCTGCTCCTTGCTGATTTAATAACAGCAGCTCAAGATATATTTGTTGAATGAAGTCAATATTGTTGCGGGCTATAAACAAGATTCAGTACAGAAAACGTTGCCTTGTGAAATGGTTACCTTACAAACCAGAAGAGTAAACAGAACTTTACTTCGTAAGGTGTTCGTTTACTATGCTGTGCATATTCTCATGGTCCCCAACATGAGAAGGCGACAGAAAGCCCACAACTGAAGCAGAAGGGACCACACGTGGGTGATCTTCAAGCAACGGGCAAAGCAGGGAAGATTTAATGATTCAAGATGACAGGCAGGACTACAGGATGCATCACAAATCAGCTCACTCCTGCATTTCTGCATGGATACGGGCGATAAATTACTGTGTTTGTAGTCATAAACAAGGAAATGAAAATACCTTCTCTGGAACAAAATCTTACCTATGTTGGCTGTTATAACATATGAAATAGGAAAGATATCTGAAAGACCTTATATAACTGTAACTTGTGAGTTTTTTAAATTAAGACTAGGAGTGTTACTCAGCCTCTTTAAACTATAACCCATTTGTTACAGGCAAATCTTAAAGCAGTTAAAATCCTTTCTAGGATAGAATTTTCTCAAACTTTGTTTGCCTCCTGTATGACTGTGGGGCATACATTGTGACTGTCATGTCTATGACCACAGATCTCTGTGTTCCTTCCCATACAATCCTGATAATACTGATAATTGTTTTGAGGTGTTTATATAGCATGAAAAATAGTTCAGTGCCACTGATGATATCCCATGAGTTCCCAGGAATGCAAATTCTTAACTATGGTATTAGTTTCCTAGGGACAGGTAGAAGAGAATGACATTATCTCAGGAATACAAGGATAGTTCAATATAAGGAAAAAAAGGCCAGGTGTGGTGGCTCATGCCTGTAATCCCAGCACTTTGGGAGGCCAAGGTGGGTGGATCACCTGAGGTCAGGAGTTCAAGACCAGCCTGGCCAACATGGTGAAACCCTGTCTCTACTAAAAATACAAAAATTAGCTGGGTGTGGTGGCATGTGCCTGCAATCCCAGCTACTCAGGAGGCTAAGGCAGGAGAACTGCTCAAACCTGCAAGGCAGAAGTTGCAGTGAGCTGAGATCGCGCCTCTGCACTCCAGCCTGGATGACAGAGCGAGATTCCACCTCAAAAAAAAAAATTTAGTAATTTAATATACCACATTATTAGTTTTTATATAAGGACAAAAAATCAAACATCTCAAGAGAGACAGAAAAAGTTTTTACCTTCACTCACAATTTTAATAAAACAGAAAATCAGTAACAAAAGGGAACTTCCTTAATAAAATCTACAGCAAACATGATGGTAAATGGTAAAACTTTAGATTCATTCTTAACAAAGTCAGGAACAATTTAAGGAATCTGCCATAAGCAGTTCATTTCAACATTATTTTGGTAGCCTTAGTCAATGCAGTAAAACAAGAACATACAAAAATCAATAGTTTTGCTATATACCAATAATAACCACTTTGAAAAACTGTAGTAGCATTAGGGACATTGCTAATAATCCTACTGCTTATAAGTTGGCATCTTAAAAAAAATAGTCAAAATTCTATTATGGTAAGAGTTCTTGATGAAGATTATGTTTCTTGTTGTCTGAGGTTTTTTTTTTTTGTAGTTGTTGTTTTTGAGACTTGAGTCTCACTCTGTCACCTAGGTTGGAGTGCAGTGGATTGATCACGGCTCACTGAAGCCTCGGCCTCCCTGGGCTCAAGCGATCCTCTCGCCTCAGCCACCTGAGTATCTGGGATTACAGGCATTCACCACTACGCCTGGCTAATTTTTGTATTTTTTTGTAGAGATGGGGTCTCACCATGTTGCTCAGGCTAGTCTTGAACTCCTGAGCTCAAGCGATCTGACTACCTTGGCTTCCCAAAGTGCTGGGATTACAGGCGTGAACCATGGTGCCTGGCCCTTGATGAAGATTATGATTCAAGATTACAGAATCTCATATTCTGCCTATGAATTTGGGAAACAGAGCAGCAGTTATCACATTTATATCAGCACAGCATTGAACAGTTTACCAAGTCTAGTCAACTATCACAATAACATTTTAAATTCTCAAAATAATCCTGTGAGAGAGGTAGAGTCTCTACTTTACACATGAGGAATTAAAGGTGACAGAACTTTTCAGCAGCTGCTAGTGGTCTTTTGATTTAAAGATGGTTATAACTGGCGAGGTGCAGTGGCTCACGCCTGTAATCCCAGCACTTTGGGAGGCCGAGGCGGGCGGATCACGAGGTCAGGAGATCAACACCATCCTGGCTAACACGGTGAAACCCCGTCTCTACTAAAAATACAAAAAATTAGCCGGGCGTGGTGGTGGGCACCTGTAGTCCCAGCTACTTGGGAGGCTAAGGCAGGAGAATGGCGTGAACCCAGGAGGCAAAGCTTGCAGTGAGCCGAGATCGTGCCACTGCACTCCAGCCTGAGCGACAGAGCAAGACTCCGTTTCAAAAAAAAAAAAAAAAAGGCTATCACTAGATATTAATGCTGGCTGCATAAAAGGTGTTAATCAACAAACAAATGAGTATCTGTCACATACAAGAGCAAAGGAGTAAAAAAAAAATAACATCACATGTCTTACTGTGAACCTCTTATGAGTAAAGTTAATCATTCAGGCTAAAGAGGGGACATTTTGTTTCTTCTTTTCAAGGAATAGTTAAATAAATAAATAATTTCTACTTTCACTGGCTGGGTGTGGTAGCTCATACCTATAATCCTAGCACTCTGGGAGGTCAGGGCGGGTAGATCACCTGAGGCCAAGACAACCGTGGCCAACATGGCAAAATCCCATCCCTACTAAAAATACAAAAATTAGCCGGGTGTGGTGGTGCATGCCTGTAGTGCCAGCTGAGGCTGAGGCAGGAGAATCACTTGAGCCCAGAAGGTGGAGGCTGCAGTGGGCCGAGATCATGCCACTGCACTCCAGCCTGAGTGACAGATCCGTCTCAAAAATAAATAAATAAAGTGAGATTTGCACAGACAGAGGAATAAATACCCTTAAACTTCATAGTAAATTCTGAAGCAGCTAGGGAAAATACAGAAATATACAAGGTTTGTTCTGTGTTATTTTAAACATCTGCTTGCTGATTTAGGGCCATGGTCTTAATCTGTAGGACACAGAACCTCACCTACAGGATGACAGGACAATGGGGATCTGCTATGGACTCAGAATATTTGGTTTTTTAAATTTTGTTTTGTTTTTTTCTGTTTTTTTAAAGTGACAGGGTTTTGCTGTTGCCCAGGCTGGAGTACAGTGGCATGATTATAATTCACTGCAGCCTCCAAATTGTGGGCTCAACTGGTCCTCCCACCTCAGCCTCCCGAGTTGCTGGGACTACAGATGCGCACTACCATTCTCGACTAATAATTATTTTTATTTTTAGGAGAGATGGGGTTTCGCCATGATGTCCAGGCTGGTCTCGAACTCCTGGGCTCAAGTGATTCTCCTGCTTAGGCCTCTCAAAGTGCTGGGATTACAGGTGTGAGTCACTGTGCCTGGTATTTATTAAAGCATAAAAAACAGACTATACATTCTTTATTAGAATTCTGCTTTTCTGAGAAATATGTAGCACCAGTTTGTATGGAACTTGTGTATTTCTGTAATATTTCACAGTTGAAGGGAAACCCCAAATCCCATTTCTCAGAACTCTAACCCAGTTTCCCAGTGGGGAAAGAGTGGGAATGGGCTTCTCCATTGTGGCTGGAAAGCAATGTCTTCCTTCGTCTGTGTTTCAACTTCAGCTTAACTAAGCCACAGCACAGCTAGCTAAGGGGAGCCTGCCAGGTACACAATCAGAGGAAGGGGGCCCACAGAATAGTGGAGAGATTTGGGGTTCCTTTTGATGGAACAGAGAATATTTCAAGCTGCTTTTGAACTGAGACTTTAAAAAATTGTTTTGTCTGTTTTGGCCTGGGGCTGCATACTTGAAATGATAAAAGCAGTTCTTTCAACTCAACTTTAAATCACAGAGTTCCCACAGCTAGTGTCAACATGCAGAGTGCAATGGCTCTAGAAAAGAAGGGGTGGGGGCTGGGGGCTGGAGCTGGGGACCATGAAGTGTTGCAGTTATTACCAGACAAGTGGAAACAGAAGATTCTGTGTCCAGTCCAGGTCCGCTCTCCCCATCCCTTGCTATGCATTTGGCTGATTTCCCCTCACTTTTTCTAGTTTTTCCATGTTAGCTGGATTTAGCAACTGCTGTTTTGGCCGTAATCAGAGATCAAGTGTGGTATAATTATTCTAACATCACAAGGTACAGTTTTGTTTCCAGGGCCGACATTTTAAAACCTTTGTTGCTTGCTCAGTGCCAACATCACCAGAGCACTTCCTCTAGAGTGTGCAAAGGAAATCAGGCCCAGAGCAACACCGTAAATCAGGTTTTCGTGAGGCCTGGCCCTCCCAAAGGCAAATCAACGTTTAGGGCTCCCTGAGGAACAGCAGCACAGACTTCTCCATCACTCTAAATCAAACACTTCAGTTGCACATCACCTCTGCCTAAAGGAAGAATGGGTTGTCCGGGAACAAGTCATGCATGTGGTAAAAGTTAACAATAATCCTCCCTGTTTCTTCTGTCTAGGCCTAGAGACAGGCTAGATAGATGTACCCCGTATGCGGTGGGTCACCAAGGTGGAGGGCAAGATCATCTTTGGCTAAGAATTTTATGAGGATTATTTAAAACATAATTGAAGGTTCCCTACTTCCCCTCTCCTGCACTCCCCCACTGCCCCGCCCAAGAAAGAGAAGAGATGGAAAGGTACTAATTTTAGTTAATAGGCCAAGCATTTATATAGAACAGTCATCATGACTTCTGACTGATCCTCCAACCTGGGGATGTTCTCAGGAATGACTTGGGTTGGGCTATATAACAAGCACCAAAGGAAGCATTTCCTACAGGACACAAAATTATGTCAGCAACATTTGCGACATACTTTATAAAGTACAGGCACCTCTGAAAAGCCCTAAAAGGCATCATTGTGTCCATTTTACAGATGAGAAAACAGGGCTGAGAGAGGAAAAGCAAGTGGCTTGAGATCACACAGCTGGTAGGCGGCAGGCTGGGACCTGACCTCAGATACTTTTGGTTCTAGATCCAGAGCTGTCTACTAATTTGTGAAAGGGAGCCTTCAGACACTAAATCAAAACAGCATGCATGCTCACAGTCTGCGTCACAAGCTCAAAGCAGTCTAGGCCTGGGGTGGGCATTTGACAGGCTATTCTGAAGGTTATAGTTTACTTGAATTTATTGTTCAGTCATATGAAATTACCCACTGAAAGCTTTGGGTAGACCATTTTGGTATAAATGATCTCTAGAATTTTAGTCTGAATTCTGTGAATAATTATGTCTGCTGCCTTGGGGCACAACTCCTTCTGGTTCACGCCCCTCCCAGCTCTGTCCAGCTTCTTGCAGGAGTGTCTCAGTGGCCTTGCCTAAGTCCTGGTGACTTACTCAGCCGACCTGCAGAACTGTGAACAGTGTGAGGCTCATCTGCTCATCTCATTAATAAATCATGAGCTTATTCCGGAATTCCCCAGTGTCCCCGAGCAAGCCCAGAATCATCTCCAAATTACTGTAAACCCACCTATAGTCAGGAGAAAGGAGTGAAGGCACAAAAGGTGGGAAGTTCCAAAAATACATGACTCTCCCAGCTTCGGGGTGTCAGGGTTCCCTGATACTCCATCAATATAGTCTGCCAGCCTCTGTGTGATGGCTTACCTCTTCCACAGGGCTGTTCCCAAGTAGGGCATAGCTAGCTGAAAGGAGGTGAATGCACTTGGAAGGCATACAATTCTCCTCCTCCCAAGAATAACCTTGTAATGCTTGGGTTAAGGGCTTGAGTTCTGGGGATAGACAGATCTGAAACAGAACCCTGGCTTGGTCACTTACTAGCTGATGACCTAGGGGCAAGTCACTTAACACTCTATGGCCCTTAGCGTCCCTTTCTACAAAATGCAGATAACAATGGTAGCTATGTCAGGACTGCAGTGAGGACCAACAGCATAAAGAGTTGAGTGCCATACAAGTAGGCTTTATCTACCTTGTTATTGTTGTCGACAGCGGTGGCAATCTAGAGTCATTCCATGTCAGGAAAATTCCCCACAAAACTTCCTGGGCTGGCCGGGCCATGCTGCTCCCACAGCAGCCCTGGCAGCAGACCAGGAGCAGATCCCTCACTTGGCTTGCTCCTTCCCCCTGCCCTGCCGTGCGATGCACCTTTTCCCCAACCTAGGACATCACCTCTTTTTCTCCACCACCACATGTCCCTCATCTCTGGGTTTATGAGTCCGGGTGAGGTCACCCTCTGTGACTCTTAGCCACCCTTTCCTGTGCCGGTCCCAGTCACACTCTGCTTTCCCCTGATCTTTCTTGGCATCTAGCATGTATGGCCAGCGTTCTCAGGCCCCTGTGCTCCCGTGGCATTGGCCTTCCCAATTCATGACTACCAACGGCAACCAATGTCTGCCTAGGGCTCTACTGATCCGAAATGCTATACACCTATGATCTCATGATCTGTCATCTGTTGGAACGATGTCTCAGCGTTGCTGCGAGACAGGCATTTTTACCATGATCCCCATGTCACGGAAAGAGAAACTGGGAACCCAACGGTCTACAGCTGTCTACTCTGCTATTTTCCCTCTCAGGCCCCTGCATGGGGCCTGGAGCAACTGCTACCCCCCTGGTGCTGATAGGCAGCCTTAGTGCAAGGAAATGCTCATTTGTTTGCAGAATGTTGGCCCCATGGAAAAGACTCACAACCAACTGTGCCTACTTCTCAGGGAAGAATGCTGGCGGGTGAGGTGTGGGGTGGCTCCTACTAAAAGCTGACTTTTTCTTTATTATTATTAAATGCTGACATAATGAAGAAGGAAAAATCACTTCCCAAACACATTGCCAGTTACTGACAAGCCAAGGCCCAGATCCACAGAATGAGGTCTGTAAGACCAAGCTTGTCAGGTGGCCATAATGGCTGCTGTGAGGTACAGGGCGAGCTCAGAAGTGTAGAATGTGTGTGCTGAGGCCCTGCTTTCACCCACACTTGTTGTTTGCTGTGGGTCCATTTCCTCTGCTGCCTGTATATGTGGTCCTCCAGGGCCAGCACAGCATCTTCCTCATCCCCATGTCCCCAGCCCATCTGGTATGGTGCCTGGCATGGCAGCCACCATCAGTAGCCATAATAGCTACTGGTTAGCACATACTCACTGCTGAGCTATAAGCGGAATTATAGCTCTTTAATCCTCAAAATACCCCTTAAACTAGGAGGGAAGTAGATGTATCAGCTCCACTTGTTTACTGAGTGAATAAACAAACGGAAGAGAATGGCCTTTCAGACATTTGAGTTCTCTACTTGAACACTGCTGGAGAAGTTTTTAATAAACCAGGGCTTGTCCGCTCATGGTAGAGGAGCATAACGAGGTGTGGAGCATGAGTTGGGGTCTGCCTAAGTGGGTTCAAATCCTGGCTCTGCCATCTTTTAGCTGTGTGACTCTGAGTAGGTTTACTGACATTCTCTGAGCCTCAGTTTCCTTGTCTCACAAGACCTTGTGAAAGTTAAATGAATTCATGTGCAAAAGTCTCAAGCACACAGCTGCCATCTGGGGATGGGACGGGATCTCTCCTTTCCTCACTCCTGCAACATCAGCACAGCCTTGAGCTTGTATGAAGGTGGCTCCAAAGCTATTTCCATGGTAAGGTGCCAAAAAATGTGTCATTATCTGGAAGCGGGGAGGGGAAGGAGAAAGTGAAGATGATTTGCTTTGAAACAGAAGATGCTTAAGATAGTATAAAAACTCCTCTCACTGCCTGCCTTCCACGATGACAGCAAATAACATGATGAAAGCAAGACAGCTTGTTCCCAATTTACCCCTCTGCACTGAGAAAGAGAGAAAGAGTCAGCCGCTGGTGCTTCTCAAGTCAATCCCAAGAATAGCATCAAAACAAAATCTGAGTAAGATTCACCATCCAGAAATACTGCGTCAAGGAAACAGAGTCTGAAATAATTACCTTCGCCTATTTATTTCCTCATCATTAAAATGGGGATTATAACAGTACCCAAGTTCCTTACATGAAACAATATAATGGTCAGTTTCTCTTAGTTTCAGGAAACTCATTGGTATAAACATGGAACTTTATTTCTTTTGCTGGTTAAAAAAATTGTTTTTAAAAGATAAAGTCAGCTTTAGAGGCCACAATATTTTCAAATAATAACAGCTCATTGGGCAAGGGATTTGCACTCTGGGAAATTTGGCAAGTTGGTGTTTCAAAATTAAAATTTGGGGAGAAATGTTTGAAGATCAATGAAAGATAGCACCGGACTCTATATTTACTTATATAAGGTTTTTTTTTTTTTTAATCTTGATGAAAAATTTTATTAGACTAGAATTGCAGAACTGCAAGAGAATTCTGAGATCAACAGGTCTTTTTCCTTCATTTACCAGCTGAGAAACTTGGGGCCACAAGAGATTAACATTGTTTACCTTACCAGTTGAATTCAATACTTTAAGAAATAATTGTTAAAATTCAGTGAAAGTTATTCTCTTGAAAGTACACTGCTTTTCAGCTCCTATCAAGTTTTTCCCTATGCTTCAATGATCCTGATTATCAATTTGGGTATGGGCCACTTTGGGAAAGGCTGTCAAATGTATACTCTAGAATCTAACAACTCCCAGATGTCCATCTGTATCTCAGGTTCTGGTCAAAGTCTGATGTAGCAAAGAAAGAAAGTAACAAAGAGTGATCTGCACTCAGGTTGTTTTGTCCCAGGTGTTTTGTTTTGTTTTGTTTTTTGAGATGGAATCTCGCTCTGTTGACAGGCTGGAGTGCAGCGGCATGATCTCGAGTCACTGCAACCTCCGCCTCCTGGGTTCAAGCAATTCTCCTGCCTCAGCCTCCCAAGTAGCTGGGACTATAGGCGCATGCCACCACACCCAGATAATTTATATATTTTTAGTAGAGATGGGGTTTCACCATTGTTGGTCAGGCTGGTCTCAATCTCTTGACCTCGTGAACCACCCGCCTTGGCCTCCCAAAGTCCTGGGACTACAGGCGTGAGCCACTGCACCCGGCCTTGTCTCAGGTTTTTCAATACAGTCTTGACCTGGCATTCAGTATCCTCATAGCATGGTTCTAATCAACCTTCTAGCTTTATTTCCCTTTTCCTGCTCCCTTTCTCTACAACTAGTCTTTCTCTGATTGCCCCGCCCTCAACGCAAGCCATCTAAACTAGACCCCAGGGAAGCACCTTGGTCCCCTCCCTCTCTCCCATCCACCATCCACTCACCAGAGTTTGTACGTTCTATCTTTTCAACATCGATTCAATTATCCACTTCTTTCTAGCCTGTGCTCTCTGACTAGGACTCCTTGAGCCAGCCTGATCATCCCTAATCCGTCCTTCACACTGTGCCCATCTTTCTGAAGTAGGAATCTGATCATACCACCCTGCTAAAAACACCCTGGTTCTCCCCATGGCATGTGGTGCCCTTGTGTAGCCGGCAAAACCTTGCATGGCCCAGCCCTGGCCTGTGCCTCAACTCAATTGCCTGACCCTCTCCAGCTCTGCTGAGCTACCTAAGTCACAGATGGTTTCTCCTCTCATCTCTGCCCTCTTCCATGTGTCATTTCTGTGGCTTGGAATGCTCTTCCTTCATTCTCTTTCTGGCCCTTTCTCGTCACACCTTAGACGTGCATCTTCCTCTCGAAAACCTCTAGTGAAGCCTCCCAGGGCCAGGCGGTACCCTCCTCTGGCTTCCTCTGGGTACAGAGGAAGAACCTGGGCATTGTTCTCCATCTCAGTAGGCCTCTGTGTGTCTGCTGACTCCAACTAGACTGACCAGAGATCCGTAAGGACAGGGATCGAGTTTTTTTTCTTTTAATTCACTGCCTCAAAATTCCTTTGTGCATTACCTATTCATCCCCTTCTCTCCCTAAACCTCAACCAGTGATCTTACTGTCTCCATCATTGGTTTTTCTTTTTTTTTTTTTTTTTAGGTGGAGTCTGGCTCTGTCACCCAAGCTGGAGTGCAGAGTGGCATGATCTCGACTCACTGCAAGCTCCATCTCCTGGGTTCAAGTGATTCTCCTGCCACAGCCTTCCCAGTAGCTGGGATTACAGGCATACACCACCATGCCCAACTAATTTTTGCCTCCATAATTTTGCCTTTTCTAGAATGTCATACAGTTGGAATTACTCAGTATGCTGCCTTTTTCAGATTGGCTTCTTTTACTTAGTAATATGTTTGTTTTTTGAGACAGGGTCTTGCTCTGTCACCCAGGCTAGAGTGTGGTGGCGCAATCTTAGCCCACTGAAACCTCCACCTCCCAGGTTCAAGTGATTCTCCTGCCTCTGCCTCCTGAGTAGCTGGGACTACAGGCACGTGCCACCATACTCAGCTAATTTGTGGATTTTTAGTACAGACGGGATTTTGCCATGTTGACCTCAAGTGATCCGCCCGTCTCAGCCTCCCAAAGTGTTGCAATTACAGGCATGAGCCACTGCGCCCAGCCTCATTTAGTAATATGCATTTAAACTTTCTCCATGTCTTTAATGGCTTGATAGCTGATTTCTTTTTATTAAGGAATATTTGTCTGGATGGACCACAGCTTATTTCTCCATTCACCTACTAAAGGACATCTTCCAAGTTTGCTTCCAAATTTTGGCAATTATGTATAAAGCTGCTATCAAGTGCAGGTTTTTGTGTGGACCTATTATCACCTAATCTGGGTAAATCTCAAGGAGTGCAATTGCTGGATCATACGGTAAGAGTGTGTTTAGTTTTAAGTGGCTGTGCCATTTTGCATTCCCACCAGCAATGAATGAGAGTTTCTGTTGCTCCACATCCTCACCACCATTCGGTGTTGTCAGTGTTTTGAATTTTGGCCTTTCTAGTAGGTGTGTAGTGGTATCTAGTCATTTTAATGGGCATATGATGTGGAACATCTTTTCATGTGTTTATTTGCCATCTGTGTATCTTCCCTGATGAGTTGGGGCTGCATTCTTTTCATCTCAGAGTCCCCAGAAACTAACATAGCAATTGGTACAGAGTTGGTGCTCAACAAACATCAGCTTAGGAACTACGTCCTATGTTTAAAAAAAAAAAAGGAATGTGAGCTGTTCCCAAAACGTTTGTCCTCCCCCATGCCTCTACCCGGCCCTTCCACACACTTTCTGATCTTGAGCGCAGGCTACCCAGTCATCAAGGCTGAGACTTCCCATGGCCAGTAGTGTCTCACGCTGGCTTCAAGCTCCACAACACTGTTTTTTTCAGCTTCTCTTGTGGTCTAGACTGTCTTTAGCCAAGCAAGACAATTCACTGTCTTATTCCCCATTAAACTGTACCTACACTCTTTGAAGAAAAGGCCACCATCTTACTTAAAAAAATTTTTAAAAATTCATGTGATAAAACTGACGCATGTGTGTATAATAGAGAGAGAACAGTTATCTGAGGCTTAATGTATACATGTGGCTGTGCAGCCCACTGACCCATGTCACCATTTTCAATTCTGTCATTACCCCTGGGACAATGTCTTGTCAATATACACTTGAGGCTGGGAGTGGTGGTTCCTGCCTGTAATCTCGCCTGTAATCAGGAGTTCAAGATGAGCCTGGCCAACACAGCAAAACCCCGTCTCTACTAAAAATACAAAAACGTGCTGGGCATGGTGGCATGGGCCTGTAATCCCAGCTACTCAGGTGGCTGAGGCAGGACAATCTCTTGAACCGGGGAGGTGGAGGTTGCAGTGAGCCAAGATCATGCCACTGCACTCCAGCCTAGGAAACAGAGTGAGACTGCATCTCAAAAATACATACGCGTGCACGCGCACACACACACACACGCACACACACACCAGACACAATAAGTAGAAACGCTGGCACCACCTCTCAGTTGAGACATGAACACACTGAAAAGTGGCAAGTGTTATCGTGTCCCTTTTCTTGAATTAAAACTAAAATTCAACTTCTATCAGATCTTCTCGGGAACGAAGCATTTTAAAACCTAGGCCGGGCGCGGTGACTCATGCCTATAATCCCAGCACTTTGGGAGGCCGAGGCGGGCAGATCACGAGGTCAGGAGTTTGAGACTAGCCTGACTAACATAGTGAAACCCCGTCTCTACTAAAAATACAAAATTTAGCTGGGCGTGGTGGTGCGTGCCTGTAATCCCAGCTACTCAGGAAGCTGAGGCAGGAGAATTGCTTGAACTCGGGAGGTGGAGGTGGCAGTGAGCTGAGATTGCGCAACTGCACTCCAATCTGGGTGACAGAGTGAGACTCCATCTCCAAAAAAAAAAAAAAAAAACCAATCTAGACCAGATGCACTTGGCAGTTTCTCCTGCGTGGAACATACTTCTCTTTCTTTTCTTCTTGTGGCTAGCACTGTGCTGTGCCAGGGGATTAATTTGTACCTGCCAGAAGGCTCTGAAAAGTAGAGCCATCTAAGTATGCTATGCATATCAGGCCACTGTCGACAACAGAAACAGAAATGCAGCAATCACTTTCTGAGCTTTGGTCATCTTGACGGCTACTGGCTTACCCAACAGAATCACCATAGAGCTGGCTAGCGTACCACAGAGCTGGGGTGGCTCAGGGTGGGTAACAAGACTGGGTGGCATTTCCTGGAACAGGATGCCACATCTCATGTCTCCCTCTCCCAGTGGGAAAATCACCAGAGTTCCTTCTGCAGAGGGGAATGAGGCCTGAGCACAGGAAACTGCCTGCTGATCTGAAATGGGAAGGTCGGATGGGTATCCCAAGAAAATGAACTGCAAACGCCCATCTTCAAAGTTAATTATGCTTCTCTTGCAAATCCTGATTATGGGAAGGAAAACAGTTTGCTTAGTAAATGAGAACATGGGTCTAAAAGTCACACTGGCCAGATTCAAATCTTGACTCAACCATTTTCCTTGGGTTTGTCATCCTAGGCCACTTACTTCATCTTTTGAGCCTGACTTTCCTTACCAATAAAACAAGGGTGTTAATATTTTCAGGGTACTTATCAGGATTAGATGAGATAGTCATGTGTTGCACTAAATACAGTGGCTGAGACCTTGTCAGCCAAAAAACCAAAAAACAAAAACAAAAACAAAAAGCTAGGCATGGTGCATATGAGTAGCTATAGTTCTTTTAGCTACTTGGGAGGCTGAGGTGGGAGGACTGCTTGAGCGTGGGAGATTGAGGCTACACAGTGGTGACAGAGCAAGATCCTGCCTCAAAAAAAGATAAAATAAACCCAGTGCCTGGTACACAGATGTTCATAAGATAGCAGCTACGATTTTTATTCTTGCTGTTGTTATGCTCTCTACCTTTCATAAAGCACTCCAAGTACTAATACATTACCTCATTTGATTTCAGAGTTAATCTGAGATGGAACATTAATCCCGTGCAGTGGCAGAACCAAACCTCAGAGAGTGGATGTATATCACTGCTGACCTGGTTTTCAGTTTCCCTTGGCCAAGCTGCAGCACCAGGCTCTGGAGCCCTTGACCCAGGGGTGGAACTCGGAGACTGAGAACAGTTTCTTCTACTTCCAGTACTTGGTTCAGGAAGTGATAAAGGGCCCGACCCTCAGGGCTAGCGGAAGAAGGGAAGAGGGGTGTGGGAGATCTCTGGGAGGTAGGCTAGTTGGAAAGTTAAGGAGACTCAAGGCCACTGGGTGGGTAAAGCCACAGACTCTGGCAAATTATCCAGGGACTCCAAGGTTCCAAATGGCACACTGCTGACCAGTGTAAACATTTACCCTTTAAGCTATCGCTTCTACCCCAAGCCTGGAAGTCTGACTGCCAAGAACAGTATGGCCAAAAACACTAGGTGAAAAAGAAAGCAGAATCCATTTTTGTTTCATGTTGAAAATGTGCTGTTTGCAGCATGAAGACCTGGGGAAAGGATGTAAAGGACAGTCCTCCAAGGCGAGCCTCTCCCAGCTGACAGCCGGCTTACTGTGCCGGATGTGGGAGGGGAGTTGCACAAAGAGGGAGGGGGCAGCTTTGGAGATGGGGGGTTGAGGGGGTCAGGACATCCTCCCTGAAGGCCTGACAAGGCAGCATCTGTATCACTGGGGTGGGGGAGGGGGTGGGGAGAAAGAAGACCTCAACTGAGGCCCTTTGGTTCAGTAGCAGTAACTCAGATTTTTTTTTTTTTTTTTTTAACTGGGGCAGGGACAAACTTACAAAGACAAATAAGAGGTAATAACGTAAAATATACATTCAAGTATGAATGCAAGGAATTGTTCTGCTTGAGAGCTGGTAGAGATCTATTTCAGGACAGGCAGCCGACTCCTGAGTACAGGTGGCCTGATGGGCGGGGAAGGTGCCATTCTTGGGCCGGATGAAAAGAAAGATGATCCTGAAAGAGGGTAAAGATAGACGATTTCAGGCAACTCTGTGTCAGGCACGTACCTTCCTTCTAATTTCTGCAGACACCAGCTGGCTGGGGGAGGGGGAGAAGATGGGCGGGCAGAATAAAGGATCTCCCCAGTCTTGGAGGAAAACAGGGGAAGCCAGAGGGAGGAAGTTGTTCTGGGTTCAAAGAAATCAACTTAGAAAGCTTCCCTTATAAAAATAGCCATTGGCAAATCCTAGTCTATTTATATCACCTGTCCAAGATCACTATCAGGATCCTGGGCTGAATCACAAGACCCAGTAAATAAGTATGGAGCGCTGGCTGCCTGATTTATGGGAAGATATTTAAACACCACTGGAGCAACTGAGTCAGGGAAAATTTAAGTGCTGGCACCAAACGGTACATTTACAAGTGGATCTCACTTTACAGAAATAGATAGGTTCCTGAAAAGTTGGCTCTAAAATGAATTCAATTAACAGAATCGTATTTTCCTAGTGAATCACATTTTAAAATTAGAGATAGATTGGGGGAGGGGTGGCCAAAAAAAACCAACCACACCAAACAACTGTGCCTCTGAGACTAAATAAAAATCACCCTCCATTCAGCAAACTCTAAAACGTCACTTACTTAAAAGGCCATTATAAATGCTCATAAAATAGAAACAATTTGTCAGCAAACATGTCTATGCCTGTGACATACAAGGAGTTGCACCAGGCTTTGTGGAGGCTTATAAAGACACAAGTGTCTGGCCCTCAGGAGCTCACAATTTGGCACTTAAAAAAAAGACACTGAAATTCATGTTGCATCAGAAAAAAAAACATCGCCCTGGATGTAGACAAATGTGCACGCATGAGGGCCCGCCTGGCCCTTTAAGTGTTATCTGGGCCTGGAACAGCTCTGCTCCCTCCTGCCGGCAGCAGCCAACCAAGTTGGCCTCTAAGTACTGCTTTTCAAACTCTATGTTTATAAGCTAAAAGCTGTTGGCCATGTGGCGCTGCGTCATAATTGCTTATTTATTTAGCTAACTTGGAACAAAAAAAACCAACCCATGACCTGGGTGTTTTAATAAAATAAGAAGAGTTAAGGTACTTAAAGCTCTCTGAAAAGTTAAAGGCCTGCACAACCCAAGGGGGTTGTTATTTTAAACTTTAAAGGGCATTTGCTCAAGGGATCTGTTTGTTTGGAAAAAGTCTGTCTCCTTCTACTTATGCTCTCTTGCACATAGAATATTGGTCATTGGTAACAGGAGCAGAGACCTAATTTGTTATTAATTTGTTATTAGTTTTGTAAGTGCAGATCACATGGTACTGAGTTTGCTTTAAGCAAGAGACAAACACACTTCAGAAGCCAACACTTGTGAAGTGTTGGCTCTGTCAGCAACTGCAGGCACAGGCACAGGCACAGAACTGAGGATTATTAGTTCAAAATAGGCTACATAGGGCCGTGCATGGCAGGTGACACATGTAATCTCAGCACTTTGGGAAACCAAGATAGGAGGATCACTTGAGCCCAGGAGTTGGGAGACCAGCTTGGGCAAGATGGTGAGACACTGTCTCTATTACAAAATAATAATAATAATAATAATATTAGCAGGCATGGTGGTGCACCAGCTACTTGGGAGGCTGAAGCAGGAGGATCACCTGAGCCCAGGAATTTGTGGCAGGCAGGGAGCTATGATCAGGCCACTGCATTCCAGCCTGGGCCACAGAGCAAGACTCTGCTTCTTATTTTAAAAATAAAGCTCTATCCCTTAGACCAAGCTTATCTAATGCATGTGGCCCAGGAGGGCTTTCAATGCAGCCCAACACAAATTTGTAAACTTTCTTAAAACAGTGTGAGTTTTTTTTTTTTTTTTTTTTTTTTTGAGACGGAGTCTCGCTCTGTCGCCCAGGCTGGAGTGCAGTGGCCGGATCTCAGCTCACTGCAAGCTCCGCCTCCCGGGTTCACGCCATTCTCCGGCCTCAGCCTCCCGAGTAGCTGGGACTACAGGCGCCCGCCACCTCGCCGGGCTAGTTTTTTGTATTTCTTAATAGAGACGGGGTTTCACCCTGTTAGCCAGGATGGTCTCGATCTCCTGACCTCGTGATCCGCCCGTCTCGGCCTCCCAAAGTGCTGGGATTACAGGCTTGAGCCACCGCGCCCGGCCAGTTTTTTTCTTTTTTTTTAAGCTCATCAGCTATCGTTAATGTTAGTGTATTTTCTGTGTGGCCCAATGCAATTCTTCTTCCAACATGGCTCAGGGAAGCCAAAAGATTGGACACTCCCCTTAGACACTGTGTGCCTCACGAACTGGCACCACCATAGGGGCCTGTCCATAGCTAGTAAGAGTGAAACGCTTCCTGTTGACATCTGCTGTAGACCTGAAGGTATACAAAGTTTCAGAGAGTAAACAGCACATTTTTGAAAAAAACACTTTTGTTTTAATTACACAGAGATGAGCCAAGCTGTAACAGAGGCTGTTGTTTATCCTAATAGCCATTCTTCCCTTCTTCCTTTTACTGATGGAACTCTCCCAGGTTTTTTTTAAAGAAGGTACAAGGTTGCCCGACTACAGACTACGTTTCCCAGCATGCCTCACATTCCATGTGACTAATGTTGGCCAATGAGATGGGATGTGAGCAACTGCCAGGTCCAGTCTTTCAAGCAGGAAATGCTTGCCTTCCACTTCCTCTCTTCCTTCCCACATCTAGAGTGTGGACTTAAAATTGCTGGGCTTCTTACCCCCTGGGGTCCTCAGACCCTCAAGGAGTCCATGAATAGAATTCACTGGTCTTTAAATTTGGAAGGACAAAAACAAACAAAAAAAACACCTATAACTTTAGCATTTCCTTCAGTTATAATGCAGGGAACAAACCACAGTATTAGCAGTGTCCATGACTCTGTCAATAACAGAAATTACAGGTATTTTCATGTCACATTATACTTATGGATTGTCTTGAAATACCACAAATACTCATCACTACTTTGGAGTTACAATAGCCTTTAGAATTGACACTAGAACATTATTTGATGTATTAATAAAGTACATATTACTATGCCACAAGTTTTGGGTTTTTAAAATACTTTGCTAATTGTATTTTCAACATAATTAATTTCCTTTGTAACTCTGTGTTTTATTTTACACATTTAAACAAAATTTTTATTTATTTATTTTGAGATGGAGTCTTGCTCTGTCTCCCAGGCTGGAGTGCAGTGGTGTGATCTTAGCTCACTGAAACCTCCACCTCCTGGGTTTAAGCGATTCTCCTGCCTCAGCCTCCTGAGTAGCTGGCACTACAGGTGGATGCCACCTCACCTGGCTAAATTTTTGTATTTTTAGTAGAGGCGGGGTTTCACTATGTTGGGCCTGGCTGTTCTCAAACTCCTGACCTCAAGTGATCTGCCTGCCTCGGCCTCCCAAAGTGCTGGGATTACATGCATGAGCCACTGGGCCCAGCCTGATGTTACACATTTAAAAGCATTAGTCTGTGAAGTGGTCCCTAGGCTTTGTCAGTCTGTAAAGGGATCCATGGCACAAAAAATGCTATGAATCCTTACCTAGGGAATGGCAGAGCAGTAATATTGAGGGAACTCATGCCTGTGGATGACCTTGTAGAGTAGAACACCCATCAAGTTCTAGACCACTCCTCCTCTAGACCAGGGCTGCCCAACAGAACTTTCAGTGATGATGGAAGTGTTTTCTTGGTTTTTGTTTTCAGACAAGAGTCTCGCTCTGTCACTCAGGCTGAAATGCAGTGGCACAATCTCAACTCACCACAACCTCTGCCTCCTGGGTTCAAGTGATTCTCCTGCCTCAGCCCCCTGAGTGGCTGAGATTACAGGCATCTGCCACCATGCCCAGCTAATTTCTGGTAATTTTTTTTTTTTTTTAGTAGAGATGGGGTTTCACCATGTTGACCAGGCTGGTCTCAAACTCCTGACTTCAAGTGATCTGCACCTTGGTCTCCCAAAGTGCTGAGATGATAGGCGTGAGCACATAGGATGACCACACTCAACCAATGATGGAAATGTTTTATCTGTGCTGTCCAATATAGTAGCCTCTAGCCAAGAGGCTACTAAAGTGGCCCTTGAAAAGTGTAACTGAGGAAGTTAACTTTTTATTTTGCTTGATTACATTTAAATAGTCAAATGTGCTTAGCGGTCACCATACTGGATGCACCATACTGGTGCAGCTCTAGACTGTTACATGGAGAAACAAGTTTCTATCACTATGATATTTTGGGGTCTTTTACCTTAGCCTATACCTTAACTAATACACAAACCTACCTGCACTCAGTAATAATAAATGTACTAGGGAAAGAAGGTGCATTTACAGAGACCAACTCAAAAAATATACCAACTTACTAACTGAAAGCAAGATTTATACAGAAATGTTCTATTTACAAAGAATTCCCATATATGAATACGACTTATACATGATACTCATAATGCCCCTGTGACTGTGACTGCCTCAATCTTGCTCTCAAAGGGGCTTGGTGACTTTGCTAATCATGAAGATGGTGGAGCCAGGAGTCAATTCTGGATGTTACCACTGCACTGTGTACCTTTCAGCTCTCTGCATGCCTCCAGACAGTCAGAAGTGGTAAGACTGCAAAAGACCAAAGGCGAGCACTGACTAGTACCCTAGCCTGTACCTTAATTAATACACTTCCACTTCCTCTCTGATACTTTCATCCGTCTGCCTCCAGGACATACAAACATCTGCCAAATCCTTTTTTTGGCCCTAGGGTTTAGGGACTTGCAGACACCTGAATTTCCCTAATTCTTGGCAAGGTTCCCATTTCCTGTGGTGTCACTGACTTGCAAGGACCCTTGAGGGCTGAGAGTGGTCTTTAGAAGACTCTTTTGCGGTCTGAGGTAAGGACCTGTACAGGACGCTGCTTTTCAGCAAATTTTACTGCCAGCGTCATTTCAGTGACCTCTCATTTTCCTCTCTTTGAGATCAATTCAAAGAATAATGTTATGTTAAAACAATAACCAAAAATACTATTGGGCTATCATTTTATCAGTAACAAAAGGTCCATGTCTTCAATTCTAAACAACACAGACACCAAAGGGAGAAAATCCCATACACTTAAGTGTGACTATATCCCACATCCCAAGCTTCCTTAGAGCCAGGCTACACCTGGCTTACTGCTAGTCTTCTTTTCTTTACCTGCACACACACACTGCCATTCCCTAGGCCTACAGAACTCCTACTCATCCTTCAAAAACCCAGTCTGCCCATTCTCACAACACTTTTTTTGTTTTTTGTAAAATGTTTTCACTTGAGTAAAATTACGTATGAACGTAGTTTAAAGAGCCAAATAATCCCAAGGCTTGTTACGAAAATCAACAGGCTCCCAGCTTCCATACTATACTCCACAGAGACTTACTTGCCTGATACTTTCAGTTAACCTCTGTATGTTAAAATAACATGCTCATGTTGTTACCTCTTGACTTCTCTATCTTTTCAGGTTTAGGCATTATATATATTTCCCATTTTGCTTGGTAAATGAGGATTTGGCTCTTTCACTGCTGTGAGCCCCCTTACCCCTGTCATGGCAAACTCTTGCCTCCTTGTCTTTCCACTATTTCAACATAATTATACTGTAATTTTGGTTAGATCTACATCCAGTGTTGACATTATTTTGACTGTTTAATTGCTGTATCTAGGTGAGCCATGTAATATACTAGGATTACTTATTCTTTCTTGTACAACATTGTTTTCCCTGGAATTAACAACTGTCTTTTCTGTTGTTGTTCTACTTTGTCTCTATGTACTTATCAATAATTTAATCACGAACTCTCTGCCAACTGTCTAAACCTCCTAAATATATGTTCAGACACATTAGGTATTCAAGCCATTTCATCTTAACACAATCTGTCCTAGAGCCCTCTGGCCTGATCCAGTCTGTTCTAGTCATCCTCAGTGCTTCAGGCCCAGCTGCCACCCCAGGCTTCCCTTAGCTACTGTTTTGAGGATGCCTTTCAATCTCTCCTTTGTGGGATCTCCCATTCCCTGTATTCCATCTCTTTCCCTTTCTTGGTTACTCTTATTTTTCTGGAGTTCATCCTCCAGTGGTTTGCATAGGGTGACTAGGAGGCAAATGTTTTGTTTATCTGATCTTGTGTATCTGAAAATATCTATTTTACGTTCACATTCAATGAATGGTTTGGCTTGATACAGACTTGTAGGATTAGATATAATTTCCCTTTATTGTTTGAAAGCGTTGTTGCATTGATTTCCAGTTTCCAGTGTAGTTATTCAGAAGTCCAAAAACAACTCTGATTTTTGATTCTTTGTATATAACCTGCTTTTTTTTCCCGCTCTAGACTGTCTTTTAGTCCCACTGTTTTGAAATTCACTGTGATGAATCTTAGTGTTGGTCTAGTCTCATCTACTATTCTGGGCAGTTGGTAGACTCTCCCAATGGAGACATTTGTTTCTCTCAATTGTGGGTAAACTTCCTTTAATTTCTTCCTTATTTTTTCTGGCCTGTTTTCTATGTTTTCCTTTCTACAAATTCTATTATTTGGATATTGCTCCTAGCCTGATCCATCTTTTCTCCCTTATTTTCCATTTCTTTGCCTTTTTGCTCAGTTTCTGGAAGATACACTAAATTTCACTGTTCAATCCTACTAGTGAATTTTAAACTTACATTTTTAATTTCTAAGAGTACTTTTAATCATTTGAATATCTTTTGTGGTTTTTTTTTTTTTTTTTTTTTTTTGAGACAGAGTCTCACTCTGTTGCCCAGGCTGGGGTGCAATAGCGTGATCTTGATTCACTGCACCTCCGCCTCCTGGGTTCAAGCGATTCTCCTGCCTCAGCCTCCTGAGTAGCTGGGATTACAGGTGTGTGCCACTGTGCCCAGCTAATTTTTGTATTTTTAGTAAAGATGGTGTTTTACCACGTTGGTCAGGCTGGTCTTGAACTCCTGACCTCGTGATCTGCCTGCCTCAGCCTCCCAAAGTGCTGGAATTACAGGCATGAGCCACTGCGCCTGGCCTGAATATCTTTTTTTTTTTTAATAGCATTTTTTGTTTCATGAATGTAGTATCTCTTATCCCGAGGGATAAGATATATATGTACATGTTATATGTTCTTACTGAGAACATAAATGATAGTGGAATTTTTTGGAACATGTAACATTTTTATCTACTTGCATTGTCTTTTTTTTTCTTCAAATTTAGTCTAGTCTCTTTTGAGTTAGACATCCGGTTAATACTTGGTTTCTGCTCCTAATTAAGGAGAAGGTACTCAAAAGCTGGCCGAAGTCCACTATGGCCTTCAGCGGAGGGTCATCTGGCCGACTATCATTCAGACAGCCCCCAACAACTGCTCTTTCGAGCTGGTGAGAGGCTCTGGAGGAGGACTGCCCACTCTCCTGCCTGGAAGGTATTTGGGCCTGACCATCTGTGTTGTTGGATTTTGGTGTGGGTAAAAGCTCGGATACCCCTGTATCTGGTATGTAAACATTCATTTAATCCCATATTTTCAGTGGCATATACACTACTTTCAACTCTGGCTGGTGTGTCCTAATCCAAAAGCCTGTTTTACTCTTAACAGAAAGTAAACTTTCAGTTTCCAAAATGGAATAAGAGAGGGCAGTTGTCTGTCCTATTGCACAAAAGCTAAGGTGGGGGGCCTGGAGATCTAATTGCTTCTTAAGAAGTTCAACCAACTCTCCTATTTAAGCCCCATATTTCCCACTTTCAGATGCATCTATGGTCCCAAATCCAAGTCTTTAGGAGGCTCTATGGGAAATACTGGTTTTCTCTACTGGTCGGCTTAGAATTTAACTTTCTTGTCCATCTTTTCAGGCTCCAAAATTTTTGTTGCTGTTGTTTGTACTCTTATTCTCTCGCTATCCTTAAGAGTTTTGCATATATCACATAAATGACATATGTTACTGTTATTTTACATGACAGCAAACATATGTAAACTTATGTGTGTGTGTGTGTATGTGTGTATATATGTTTACTATCATTTTAGGAAGCTTCAAGAGGGGTCAAAAGTAAATCCAGGCTCACGCCTATAATCCCAGCACTTTGGGAGGCCAAGGCAGGTGGGTCAACCGAGGTCAGGAGTTCTAGACCAGCCTGGCCAACATGGTGAAACGCTGTCTCTGCTAAAAATACAAAAGTGAGCTGGATGTAGTGGTGCACACCTGTAATCCCAACTACTCAGGAGGCTGAGGCAGGGGAATCACTTGAACCCAGGAGGCAGAGGTTGCAGTCAGCCACAATCGCACCACTGCACTCCAGCCTGGGCGACAGAGGGAGACTCTGTCTAAAATAAATAAATTTTAAAAAAGTATATTGCAGACATCATGATATTTAACCTCAGAATACATCAGCATATATTCCCTGAGAATAAAGGGAATTTCTTATACAACCATAATACACAATTTCCTATGTAACTATTTTCCTATACAACCGATATAACATTATCACACCTATGAAAATTAACATCAATGCAATATCATCTATTAATAATATGGAGTCCATACTTAAATTTCCTCAATTGTTTCAAAATGAACTTTACTTTCTAAATGTAACACTGTAAATTTTTCTGTACCATTCAAAAATACCACTGAAATAGAAACTTCTCAATCCTTCTGACAAATAATAACAGCTAGTATCTACTAAGTGCTTTTTATATATTAGGCACTTTTCTCAGGTTTTCTTTCTGATATCCCTGGGTTAATTTTCTTGTTCCTCTTATAACTCCCTAAGTGTGATACAAAATTTCTATGATTTTCTTTTCTTTTGAGACAGGGTCTTATTCTGTTGCCCAGGCTGAGTGCAGTAGCACAATCATGGCTCATTGCAGCCTCAACCTCCCAGGATCAAGTGATCCTCCCACTTCAGCATCCCAGGTAGCTGGGACTACAGGGGCATACCACCATACCTGGCCAATTTTTCATTTTTAGTAGAGACAGGGTTTTGCTATGTTGCCCAGGTTGGTCTTGAACTCCTGGCCTCAAGTGATCCTCCCACCTTGGCCTCCCAAAGTGCTGAAATTACCAGGGTGAGCTATCATGCCCAGCCCTATTATTTTCATTCACTTCTGTTTTTTACACAAAAACTTAAGTTGGGTGGGCGTGGTGGCTCATGCCTGTAATCCCAGCAATTTGGGAGGCCAAGATGGGCGGATCACAAGGTCAGGAGATAGAGAACCTCTTGGCCAACATGGTGAAACCCTGTCTCTGGTAAAAATACAAAAATTATCTGGGTGTAGTGGTGGGCACCTGTAGTCCCAGCTACTCTGGAGGCTGAGGCAGGAGAATTGCTTGAACCTGGGAGGTGGAGGTTGCAGTGGGCCGAGATCGTGCCACTGTACTCCAGTCTGGGTGACAAGAGCAAAACTCCGTCTCAAACAAACAAACAGAAAAAAACACCTGAAGATGAAGAATTTTCCTAAGCACTGTATTATCTATACTCAAAAATTTTATGTGTAGAACTTTCACATCATTTTCTACATGGCCTAGAGTTTTGGTTTTTATTTCCTTGTTGACCTAAGGGGAGTTTTAAAACTTCCCAGTGGTGGAGTTTTATTTTCCAGTTTTTAGTCTTTTAATTTGTATTTTAAAGTTGTATTGCATAGTGATCAGATCTGTTTGTTTTGTGACTTCTACTTTTTTGGCATTTACTGTGGTTTTCTTGGTGTCCTACTTGATATGATCACTTTTTGTGGCAACTGTAAGAAGATTCATCAATTAATGCATTAGTAGCTTATTAAACAGCAGTTTTATGTCTCCACCTCCTTACTCCAACCGAACTCTACATGTTAGAATTCAAATTTTTAATATTTTGACATGGGAGTTTGAGACATTACATCCTCATCACTGCCATACAACTGTGTTCATATTGTTCTTTATGTTGCATGTTGTTGCTATTGAATTAAAGAGCATTAGCACTGGAAGGGAATTGAAAGGTCATCTAAGCCAGCCTCCACTCAGTATAGGTATTTCCTTTGCAGCATCCCTCCAGAGATGTTAAAATGAATTTTATTTGAATTATTGCTGGACCAGGGAACTCAGAACACTCCTGAAGTTGTGGTGTTTGTGGCCCATCAGGCAATAAGGATTAAGATGCTCATAAAATATTTGTTGGCCACCTACTACGAGGACTGCATTGCCTAATGCACCTTGGGGGATGCACAAGAATGGTATGATACTACACCTGTGTAACAGAGCTAGTGCTGTGGCTCCCAAACTGTGTATGGAGGTGCCCTGCGCACTGTAGTGAATCTGCACCATGGGATATTTAAGATTTTTTTTTTTTTTAAGATAAGTTTCGCTCTTGTTGCCCAATCTGGAGTAGGCATGATCTTGGCTCACTGCAACTTCCGCCTTCCTGGTTCAAGCGATTCTCCTGCCTCAGCCTCCCGAGTAGCTGAGACTACAGGTGTGCACCACCATGCCCGGCTAATTTTTTGTATTTTTAGTAGAAACGGGGTTTCACCATGTTAGCCAGGCTGGTCTTGAACTCCTGACTTCAGGTGATCCGCCCTCCTCAGCCTCCCAAAGTGCTGGGATTACAGGTGTGAGCTGCTGCGCCTGGCCATTTTAGATTTTCAAGGGAAGCAACATGATACTAACATCTGTCAGGCACTGCACAAACCACTAGATCAAGGTGGGTCACAGCTTCAACATTAATTCAATCTGCATTCCTTCTGATGATCTCATATCTTTGGAAAACTGGGTTTTTGGCAGTCATTCATAAGAGCAAGTATTGTGTGAAAACCCATGTAGAATAGGAAAGGAATGTGGCAATGTCTCATCTGATTTCAAGTTTGGGAAGCTGTGTAGTCCCCAACAGGAGCACACAGCCCATTAGTAAATAACTGTGGTTATTTCAGAATAAAATGATTATATTTTCTTTCAATTTATGTGCAGTTTTTCAAATGGCTACTAGATTGTTAGGACATAATTACCTATGAAATTGTTTGGTCCTAACTACTTAATAAATGGAATTGCTATGGACTGTTTTTTTGTTTTGTTTTGTTCTGTGCGGGTAGAGGGGGGGCTCTGTGGAGTAATTCCTGAGACTCCAGGAGTACCAGGGACCAAGCAGGTTTGAGAACTTGCCTCAACATAGTGAAACCCTGTCTGTACAAAAATACAAACACACACACACACACATATATATATATATACACACACACACATATATATATTTAGCCAGGTGTGGTGGCGGTGCCTGTAATACCAGCTACTGAGGAGGCTGAGGCAGGAGAATTACTTGAACCTGGAAGGTGGAAGTTGCAGTGAGCCAAGATCACACCACTGCACTCCAGCCTGGAGAGTGTATGAGCCTAACTGTTCACATCCTCATTGATCACTGCCATGACTTCTGGTCTCTGAGTACAGCTGTGAGCTCCTGCAGAACAAGTTCTCCCCCTGTGTGGTATGAAGGGCTGACCCACAGAAAGGAGAAAGAGCACTTAGAAGGGCAAAGAGGAAAAAGAGGATTGGGAATTAACACAGCCTCTTCTGGAGACAGTGAGGACACTGGTGAGGACACCTGGCCTCCCCAGTCTGGCCAGCAGGTCTTGGAGGACCAGCTGAGGAGTTTGAAGCTTTAATCTGGTAGCAGTGGGGAGGGGTTTGGTCACAGGAGTGACACGGTGAAAACCAATGTTTTTGGAAGATTAATCCTAGTGGAGGTGGTGGATGGACTAGAGGGATGAGAAGATAGAGGCAAGTGGCCCATACAGCACGTGAAGGAAATTATAAAAAAACCATTCAGCAACACAGCAAAAGCCTATGACAACATGGAGTAGCTGCCTGCCCCCTTCCCTCAGCAGCAGTGCCATACAGGGGACTGCACTGCAAAGCTGCCAAAAATACCATTCCAGATAGCAGGAACTGTGTCCCTTGATTGTGCTGGGAAAACTGCTGTTTTGGAATTCTAATAGGGGGCACACTGGAATCAAATTTTTGGAAATTCTGCTTGGAGGCTACAGCCTTGATTCTAGAGAAAGAGGTGTATGTATGTATGTCTATATATGTATATATACAGGGGTTTCATGGAATAGGAGGAAAAATACTGGATTGAGAGTGAGGAGACCCGGGGTTGAATTCTAACTTGACCACCGAAGAGGGTCCTAGGCCTCAACCTCACTCTTAAAATGAGGACTCAATGATTTACGATGCAAACAAATATTAAATCTCCAAAGAAGGCTCACGTCTACCCAATGAGTCACGTGTCCAGTCTTTTCCATGCAATGATAAGTAGAACCAAAATTGTGGCTTTAATATTTCATTCAACTTTTGTGAACCACTTATGTCAACAAAGGGTTCTATATTATTAAAATATCATAATCTGGGTTCCTATAAACTGTTATTATTATAATAGCAGTGAATGTATACAGCAGATGGGAATACTGGCAGAGACATGGGAAACTAAAACCAGCCTCATGTACCAAAGTTGCCCTTCGACAATGGCTCGCAAACAACATTTAAAATGAAAATTAAGTAACTGATCTGCTTTGTATCTCGAGGGAATAGACAAGCACTGTACGAGCTGCATTAAGACAGAGTAAGAACATCGAAGTGAGATAGGGTAAAGATTATGGAAAATCAGGGGAAATAGAAGGACAGAATTAACTTTTCTTTTTTCTTGGTGGAGTCTCGCTCTGTCGCCCAGGCTGGAGTGCAGTGGTGTGATCTTGGCTCACTGCAACTTCCACCTTCCAGGTTCAAGTAATTCTCCTGCCTCAGCCTCCTCAGTAGCTGGTATTACAGGCACCCGCCACCACACCTGGCTAAATATATATATGTGTGTGTATATATATATATATGTGTGTGTTTGTATTTTTGTACAGACAGGGTTTCACTATGTTGACCAGGCTGGTCTCAAACTCCTGACCTCAAGGGATCCACCCACCTTGGCCTCCAAAAGCACTTGGATTACAGGCATGAGCCAACGTGACTGCCCAGAATAAACATATTTTGAACCTGAAATAATTACAAATGTACGAGAAATACACAACAAAGGTTTCATCAGAAATGACATTAGGGGCTGGGAGTGGTGGCTCACTCCTGTAATCCTAGCAATTTGGGAGGCTGAGGCAAGCGGATCACTTGAGTTGAAGAGTTTGAGACCAGCCTGGCCAACATGGTGAAATGACGCCTCTACTAAAACACAAAAATTAGCTGGGTGGGTGTGTCGGCGGCCGCCTGTAATCCCAGCTCCTCAGGAGGCTGAGGCAGGAGAATTGCTTGAAGTGGAGGTTGCAGTGAGCCGAGATCACATCACTGCACTCTAGCCTGGATGACAGAGAGAGACTCCGTCTCAAAAAATAAAATAAAATAAAAATTAATAAAAAGAAATGATATAAGGAAAGGTCTAGGATTTTTATTTTAGATCCAAGTATTAACAGCTTTATTTTTCTTTTCCAGCTTCAGAAAGTATGATAATACATCCCATGGAATTAGCCCATAAAACACTCTCAATTCTTAAACAGGGTACAACAAGATCATATGAGACAGTATTTGGGACTCCCTACTGTGATGGGATTATTAAATGTCAGGGTTTCATGAAGAGTCATGCAGGCATTCTCCGGTTTCTTTAAACGGCCCTTGGCTATTGGAATCTCTTTGATAGTCCCTAATGCACTAGTCCAGCGAGGACACAAAGTCCCAGCCTCAGCAGCCCTCAGAGAAGAGCAGCTTGGTATTACAGCTTGTGCTATGGTAGGTAGGATGGGGTTGTTTCAAGAGTGGGGGAGGAGGCAGAGTGGAAAGGAAGGGAGGGAGGGAAAACATTCTCTTATCCTTGGGAAACTTGCAGAATCACTTCCCTCAATGAGTTTATGCAAGCAGTCTCCACCTCCCACTGCTCCTTACAGGTCAGCGAACCCATTCAGGGATTAGGAAGTGACCCAAAAGCACCGGTGTGAGGAGAGGCTGCACAGCAGTGGAAACGCTGGGAGAGAATGCTGCATCCTGTTTAACTTGGCCTTGCCAATGCCAAACCCTTTCTCTGTGGATGTTTTTTTTAGTTAAAGAGCGATAACGTCCTCCTTTCAATGGCCCTTCCTCTCATGGAATGGGCTATTCTCTGTCCTTGTGAACCCACTCGCAGTGTCACTTAACCTCTCCTGCTTTAACGTCCTCATCTGTGATGCAGGGAACATGCCCAAATTTACTTACGTCATAGGGCTACTGTGTGGAGAGTGCCTGGAAATGCAAGTGTGACGCACTTGTGAAAATGACACAATATAGTATAAGTCCTTACGGTGCACATGAACTGAGTTAACATCCATTTTATATATTTTCCATCTTGCTGTTGGCCATTTCATTAAGAGAAAATAAAGGGAGAATGTGGGAAGTTAAATAAAACTTGAAAATGTGTGCTAGTGGCTAGAACAAAGCTAAAGTTCTCTAGAACCACATTTATGAAACATGGCAAAATAGAAAGTTGGTGATATCCACGGCTGTTAGAATGATGGTCACCAGCCATGACTGACTTACAGCTTCAGACAGTTTTAAAGACACATTAGGAGAAACATGAAACAGCAAATACGGCCATAGGTGGATGATTAAGCCTAATTCCTCATCTCCTAAACAGGTTGTCTTTCTCCAGTGGTTAGGAAACTGCCTTTCTGGAGCACAACTAGTGAGTGGCTTGGTCTGGGCACCCTCTCTATCGACCAATAACACAGGGAGTTGCTGGCATTAGCAAGGTGTCTGGAGGTCTCTGCCAGCCTGTCTCCTTGTATGAGACTACTTGAGAGCAAGGGTGTCCATGGATTTCAGTGCCTCATCTCTCCTTAAGATGAGACACTTTATCCCTCACCCCAGTAGAAAGCTTTAGCAGTACACTACTACCTGTAGCAGGAAGCCCCAATCTCCACTTCCTACTTTCCAGCTTTTATTCATCATTCATCTCGTGCTCCTTAATTCTGTCCATACTTCCGGGTCCATGACAATCCCTGCCTTCTTCCCTGGGCAGTCTAAGCCACGTACTTAACTGAGCCTGCCCTGTCTGCTTTGATTACATGAGCACATAAACAGTCATAGACTGTCAGGTTTGGATAAGGCCTTAGAGAACATCTGTTCGAGACTCTTTTTTTTTTTTTTTTTTTTGAGACGGAGCCTTGCTTTTGCTCTGTCACCCAAGCTGGAGCACGCTGGAGTACAGTGGTGCAATCTTGGCTCACTGCAACCTCCATCTCCCAGGTTCAAGTGATTCTCCTGCCTCAGCCTCCCGAGTAGCTGGGATTACAGGTACACACCACCGCGCCCAGCTAATTTTTGTATTTTTAGTAGAGACGGGGTTTCACCATGTTGGTCAGGCTGGTCTCAAACTCCCGACCTCGTGATACACCCGCCTTGGCCTCCCAAAGTGCTGGGATTAGAGGTGTGAGCCACCACGCCTGGCCTGTTCAAGCCGTTACAGAGCGAATGAGTCCCCTCCTCAACACCTCTGACAAATGGCTGCCAAAGCCCTGTGACTAGTATCTGACACAGCCTCCATAAATGTGACTCCTCCACATCTGTGTTCCGTCAAGAGATGACCTATTCTGCTCTGCTCAACACCTTAAAGTGATGAAAAAGGACTTTGCCAAATGGAACCAAAGACTATTTCTTATAACTTCTTCCTAATCCCAGCTTTGCCTTCTAGGGCACCTGCCTCACATACAGAACAGCACATTGAAACTGGCTCAACTGTCCCATAGAACCGATGTTTATGATTTCTTTTGAATTAACATAGAAATGGACTCTCCCAGTTTTCAAACTTAAAGTTACATTTGTGTTATCTGAGTTCCTTTCTCAGAAAACCAACCATCAGGCCTCCAAGATGGTATCAAGATGCTGATAATTGCAGCTGGATAAGGAGACACCAGACCCCTCACCCATCATGATTGCCTAAGTGATCACCTGCTTCCTATTGGCCAACTCCTCTTCCTTACCCCTCCCTAATTCCTGTTTTCCTGCATGTAGTTTCATGTCTTCCCTGGTATATAAACCCCTGATTTTAGTCAGGGAGATGGATTTGAGACTGATCTCCCATCTTGCCTGCTGCAGCACCTGATTAAAACCTTCTTCCCTGGCAACAGTCATTGTCTCAGTGATTGGCTTTCTGTGTGGCAAGCAGCAGGACCTAGACTGAATCCCTGCCATTTTGGTAACGCCTTCTTGTATTTGAGGATGGGATATAGGTGTCTCTTTGGTTTTCTCTTTCACCTAACTACTCCTTCTTGCATTTGAGAATGCTTCTCATAACATAGTTTCCAGTCATGGTTCTCAATACCCTTCAGCATTCTTAAGTGTAGTAATCTGCAGTGAAGTCAGTCCTCTAGGCATGGGTTCTGTCCATTCAACCTCTAGAAGTTTAACTTAGCACCAAATATCTTTGTGATGCCCCAGATTGCTTGCAAGCATCAAAAACCTCTTCTTCAGAGGACTACTTAGTCATGTTTCCCCCAGGCTATATTCACGGAAACTTTTGGTTTTTTATATCTAAGTATTTACCTACCCTTGCGCCTGCTGCGTTTTACTTGGTTAGGCTTAGCCTCTTATCTGTCCTTATCTCTCTGAATACTGATTTTACTACTCTTCCTGGTTTAGTGTCACCCATTGAGACAGGCAGGAGGGGAGAAACTCTAGGCAGACAGGAGCAGGTCCCCAGCGGAAACCCCACCTTCAAGCCAGAAGTAGCTTGAAACCCTTGGTCCAGGGTGAGAATTTCTATTCTCCTGTTTGCCTGCTCTCTCCTGATTCATTCTTTCTGAATAATGTCTTTTGGCCAATTGAATGTTGCCTTTTGCAAAACTACCTATGGCATGCCCCACGCCCTGTCTCCCATCCTGTGCCTATAAAGACTCCAGGCTCAGTTGGTAGAGGGGAGAAGCAGCTGGATGTTAGGGAGAGGAGATTTGCCTTCAGAGATGATGGCCGGATGGCAAAGAGAGGGACAACTTGACTTTGGAGAAGAGGGGCAGAGAGGTGACTTGACTTCAGGGGAGAGTGATCTGGCCTTCCTGTCCCCTTTCCAGCTCCCTTCTCCACTGAGAGATGTGCTCATCACTCAGTAAAATTATCCACATTCACCATAACTTCAAGTCGTCTACATGGCCTCATTCTTCTTTGGCACTGGACAACCATTTGGGACCCACCAAGTGTACCCAAAAAGTCTGTCACACTGGCCCTTTGCCCTTGCTGGTGGAGGGCATCTGTCCCATGTGACAAGGCAGAGGGCCCACTGAGCTCATAACACACTGCTGTCTGTGGACGGTGGAGCTAAGAGAGCATTGTAACAGGCCCTCTGGGGCCTTAGGGTTGCAGGCACCTCCACCTGAACACTGCCGCGGGGCCTGCACAAAGTTTGTTCCTTCTGGCACCAAAGTGGCCAATCAGTTCCTGCACTCATTGGCCTACATGCTCCCTCCTGCACGGGGTGGAGCACGATGAGCCTGAGGAAACAGAGTTTGCTCCTGCCAGTGCCAGTGACCGGCTGGTTCCTGCACTTGCTCACCTATGCATTCCCTCCAGTGAGGGTGGAGCAAGTGGGCCCAAGTTAACAGTTTGCTCCTGCTGGCGCCCAAAGCAGCAGCTGGCTCCTGAACTCATTCATTCACATGCTCCCTCCCGCGAGGGGTTGAGCACCGCGGACTGAGTAAACAGGGGACCCCTGTCGCAAGTCCCTCAGCAAAGGGTGTCAAGAAAATATCCTGGATCACCATGAATCTGCTAGATGTGCCAATTTTGTCCTAAATTATGGATTAAAATGCTGAAAAAGACAGCTTTGAAGACTTAACCCTTTTGGGTCTTTTTTTTTTTTTTCCATTTTTTGAGATGGAGTCTCACTGTCATCCAGGCTAGAGTACAGTCGCATGATCTTGGCTCACTGCAACCTCTGCCTCCTGGGTTCAAGTGATTCTCCTGCCTCAGCCTCCTGAGGAGCTGATATTACAGGCGCGCCCCACCACACCTGGCTTATTTTTGTATTTTTGGTAGAGACGGGGTTTTACTGTATTGGCCAGGCTAGTCTCGAATTCCTGGCCTCAAGTGGTTTGCCTTCCTTGGCCTCCCAAATTACTGGGATTACAAGTGTGAGCCACTGGGCCCAGCCTGAAGACTTAACCCTTTTGGCATATCACCTTTCCCTCAGGCTGCAAACTATCCCTTGTGCAATACTACCCATATAATAAATGCCCATACATAATTGTCAAATTATACCAAATTCTACCCTATATCAAAGAATGCTATATTTTTAGGGTAATGATGGAATTTATCCCAATATTTTCTTGCTAAGTTCATTTTCTCTCTCTCCATCTTTCTTGCCCTCAGAATGCTGGGAACACAATGTAGCCTACGAAGCCCAAGGAATAAACATTGTGCCAATAAGATGTTCTTTAAATTCTACTGTAGAGTCCATCCTGATTGGCTGCAGAGTCAGTGTGTACAAAACCCATTGCATTAAAACAGATAACATCTGTGAGTCCTCCGATTTCCTATTTGGCTCCAATGTCAATATAATAATAGTGTCTTGTAGATATCTTTACTGTAGGATAAACAGATGAAGCTCTACTTCTATATACAAGGATTTGAACGTGGCAGAATAAGCCAAAATGGGGGCTTCTGTGTACCTCCTGTAAAATAACCTGCTCATCACATTCCTTGCTAGTGACAATTCAACATGCTTGACATTTGCACATCGAAGGGGAGTGCAGTGGTTACTCCTTTTCAAATGTATTCCCTACCCCCAAGAAAACTCAAACATAATCAAGGGAAAGATAATCCTACTTTGACAGGAAAAGGAAAGCAAGATCTGTGCATGCTGGGAGCTCAATGGATATCTAACAATTCTAAAAACCACAGTCTGATTCTTCTTAGAAAGACTATATGGTAACTTTTGGGCAGCTGGACAATAGGAGGAAGGTGCCCTGGTGTTTATTTCTCTTCTTGTCAAGCTTCTGTGATGCCAAGACTGACCAGAGAGGACGGGGATATCACTTTCCCTCTCCATGACCTGGGTTAGGGGCAGGGGGACAGGGAGAAGGCATATTAAAATGTAAGGGGCAAAGAGAGCAGAAAAGGAATTTCTAAATTTACCACTATTTTGGTTTCTTTTTGCCACAATAGGCGATAATTTTGCATTCTTACATATTAAATAGGAGAGGTGGGACTTAGAGGTGGGTATAGGTGGAAAAAGGTTGAGAACCCCAAGTAACTACAGTGATAGAGGTCAGAGAGGTACTTACCATTAGGGGTACTGACTGTAAGGGGCTCAGGGGTGCTTCTCAAGTCCTGGAAATGTTCTATCTCCCAATCTGGGTGGTATTTACACAGGTATATAGATAATAAAAATTCAGTGAGATGTATACTTAAGATATATGCACTTAATCGTATATAAATGATATAAACCTCAAAAAAAAAAGGTACAGAAATGATAACAAAAGGGTTGAAAAACACTGGATTAGTAGCCTGGCACTAGATATCCCTTATAAATCATGGTGTTAGTATGGAAAAGGTCAGCTCTCTATCACTCAGATGTTTATACAATATATAAGGATACTATAAATTTGGGGAGGCTGATCAATTACACCACCTATCAAAGTACTCTAGTCTTTCAACAAATGGAATTCTAGCTCTCAGTAAGGCCCAACTGTACCCTAGGGCCAGGAGGAGCAGGGGGACCTACAAGGAAGGAGGGAAGGGTGACAGCCCCCAGATACAACTTTCCATTCTGCTGAAGGAGTCAGAAGGCCAAAGTACCCACCAAAAAGATACAGTAGTAATAAGCATCTTTCTTTGCTGCTGGCTACAGACTGAGGAACAAGAGGTCAGAGGAAGCCGAGGGAAGAGATTGCAACCTAAGGGAAAGGTGGTGGGTCTGAGGAGTGAGATGGTGAGGTCGTGGGGTGTTTCTTGAAAGAGCTCGAAGCCCAAACACCAGGAGATGCTGAGCACTGTTGTGTTTCCACAGCTGCTGTGGCGCCCAGCCAGGCGCTCGGGGAGGGCCATTCCCCTTCTCACACAACATCAATATACTTCTCTCATGAACTTTCCAGTTGGAAGGAAGGCGAGACAGAACGGAGCACAGAAAGCAGTGATGGGAGAGGGGACTGGGGCATCAGGAGAGAGAGAAGAGGATTCTTAGGATGGCTCATGAGCTCCCACATGCAGAGAATTAAGGGCTCCTTGGAGCCCCATTTCATTACAGCCCTCTGTCACAGGAGGAGCCTCAAGGGCAAGGGGCATGACACTGACTTACTACCTGCTAGGTCCCCAGCATAGCATTAAGTGCTCTCACAAACGTTCCCATGTTTGGACCTGACAACTCTTGCCAGGCCGAAGGCCTTTGGTCTTCACTGCCATCTTACAGGTAAAGAAACTGCAGCCCACAAAGATTAAATGACTGGCGCACAGTCACACCCCTGCTCAAAGGCAGAGGCAGGAACCAGAGCCTAAAGCTCAGGGCTTTACCCACTTCACCAAGTCTCAAGATAGGATCTGAAGCCTTGTGCTCCAAGCTCAACAAAGCTCTCGTCATTCTTGGCACTGTGGTGGTGCTGACAGTAAGTCCAAGGCCCAACTCAGGAAAGGTTATACGATTCATTAGTGGAGATCCTGCTCTTATTTCTGATGCAAAGGATAATCATTTGTTAACTTAAATAAGATCTAAGGTAATAGTCTCATAATAGGAGAAATCTGAGAAATAATGATCTCAGCACCTGCATGTAAAATATAAGAAATGTGAAATTCTAGGTCTTTGTGGTAAGTCACATACACTTACATTTTGCTAGGGGAAATACGTGAAACTTAAAACTTACAGCAAATACATAGTTCACCTTGACTTTTAAAAAGTGTAAGAACGCTAAATTTTTAAATCATGGTAAAATATATCTAACAAAACCTACAATTACAACCATTTTTAAGCGGACAGTTCAGTAGTGTCAAGTGAATTCACACTGTTATGCAACTGTCCCCACCATCCATCTCAGAACTTTTTCATCTGCCCCCAAAACTGAAACCTTGTACTGGTTAAACCCTAACTCCTATATTCGTTCTCAACAGTAGTTGCTTACACAGTGCTTTGCACAAAGTGCATGTTTGGGAAATGCTTGCCGAAGAAAACGAATTTATAGTCATACAAGAGGATCAACTATTACATAAAAAAGACATTAAAGGGAGTACACTTTTTCCACAACTGAAGACTAATAGTATCCCTTGCCGAGAAGAATTAAGAGTAATTTATGACTTGTTTACACTTCTGGCACCAACTCTGATCATCTGCTGTGACCGGGACCTCCTGCTCTCCTCAGATGTATTAGCAGGTGGTAGTGAAGTCTAATGCTGGACTGGGAAGAAGAGAGGCCCAGCCGGCCAGGACTGGAGGCTAAAAAGGAGGCTACTTGTCGAGATGGTACCTGGTGGATAGGCCCTCCTCGCCCTCCCAGGAAAGCCTTCCTTGACAGATTTGTGTGACGTGGCAGTGAACTGTTATGGAAATTCACTGAGAAGCCTGGGTTTCAAGTCCTTGTGAGCAAAGCTTTCAAAGAGGTCTTCTGCATACATTCCCAGCCCAGAGGGGAGGCAAAAGCTTCCCAGATGCCCTTTAGGTGAAGTCAAGGAAACCAGTGAGTACGGATTATAAGGTTTTTTGTTTGTTTCTTGAAACGGTCTCATACTTTGTTGCCCAGGCTGGAGTGCAGTGATGTGATCATGGCTCACTATAGCCTCGACCCCACCCCTCACCCCCTGCCCCCACAATGCTCTCAAGCAATCCTCCCACCTCAACCTCCCAAATAGCTGGGACTATAGGCATGCACAGCCACGCCCAGCCAATCTTAAATGTTTTTGTAGAGATAGGGTCTTGCTATGTTGCCCAGGCTGGTCTTGAACTCCTTCTGGCCTCAAGCGATCTTCCCACCTCAGCCTCCCAAAGTGCTGGCATTACAGGCATGAGCCACCTTGCCCAGACAGGTTTGAAAAATTGATTCTAGGCCGGGTGCGGTGGCTCACACCTGTAATCCCAGCACTTTGGGAGGCTGAGGCGGGCGGATCTTGAGGTCAGGAGACAAGACCATCCTGGCTAACACGGTGAAACCCCGTCTCTACTAAAAATACAAAAAAAAAAAAAAAAAATTAGCTGGGCGTGGTGGCGAGCGCCTGCAGTTCCAGCTACTCAGGAGGCTGAGGCAGGAGAATGTCGTGAACCTGGGAGGTGGAGATTGCAGTGAGCAGAGATCGTGCCACTGCACTCCAGCCTGGTGTGCAGTGAGATTCACACTGCAGGGTGACAGAGCGAGATTCCGTCTCAAAAAAAAAAAAAATTGATTCCAGGGCAGGCAGTGCAGAAGCCTGGAAAACCTGAACAAATGACCCCTTCAAATCACTATTTTATATTCTAGTAAGGGCACACAGCCCTAAGTGGAGAAGGAGAGATGCAGGCAATTTAGTGGAAGGAGGTTACTGAGTTTTTAAAAACTGACCGAGGGACCATGCATACATGCAGCAGTGACCAATGGCCTGTCTCCCTTTTCTTTTGCTAAAGCTCCTCCACTGGGGATGATTTTATTTTATTTTTATTTATTTTTTGGCTCTTGACAATTGCTATTCAATAGCTTTTCCTTTCCTTTTTAGAAAACATGCCTTACTTTGGGCTTCCAACTTGAAATCTGAGGCTGGGAGGGTGATTCTGAGCTGGTGGACTTGGACTAGTTGAGAGATACACTGCTCCAAGAGAGGGGATCAGTAAGTATCTGGGCTTTGGAAATAACTTTACGATGTTTGGATTTTGTGCTGGCACCAGACTCTGGGTTTTAAGCACTCTGCTGTCATATGGTGTGTGGCCTTTCCAAGAAAAACTCTATAAAATGAAAATACTTCACTGCCATAGCCTTTGACTTCTTGAGATTCACACAAATATGGTAATCTCTTGCAACATTTAATTTAAACTCAGTTCACCTAAAGAAAAAATTAGCTCTGAATCTGTCCAATTCACTTTTTGAAAAGTGCCAGTCTTCTCTATGGAGTCACTGTTTTATTTGCTACGTGCCAAACTGTTATTTCACATATGTGAAAAGAAAATTGGCATCAAGTCCATATGAACTAAACTACTGGCAAAGGCAATGCTGGAGCCTGCCATTGAGAAGATTAGATTCCCAAGAAACTCTTCGAGTGGTGGCCAGTATCCACAAAGTAAAAATCTGTGTGTGTGTGTTGTAAATATACAGGCGCATATTCGAAGCTTAATTTCTCCCTGTGTGTTCAGGTAGTATTCAACTAGCCACTTAAGTTACCCAGAGCTTAAATATCTCAATTATATACATAAATACTTATTAAATAATAAATGCATGTTAATAAGAGAAACAGGAAATTGAGAATAACTTTATTTCAATTCAAGTTTGAGCTTGCACATTCAATTGTCTTCCTTATTCGCTAAGTAAGATGATTCATAACTTCTCCATAAGGAAGACTGATTAGATCATGTTCGGGGGTGGGGGTATTTTTCTTTTACATTTTCAATTGTTTTCCTTTCCTTTTGGGGCTTTTTTCTATGTAAGTCTGCTGTTCTGCTGACTGTTTTGCCTTTGCACTTGCAGATTCTAATATGGAACCAAACCAAGAGAGAAACAAAGAATTTTATGATCCAAAGCTGTTGTAAGTGATTTAATACTCAGAGATAGTGGCTAAAAACGTGCTCTGTAGAACCCCAGATTCCAAGTCCCTCGTGATAATGTAGCCATGGCAGCATGATAGCAGGCATCTTTAATATGTGCCCGTCTCATCTCTTCAGGACCTTCTCCTTAGGCCACACCATTAACGGGTGTTTGGTTCTCAATAATGATTACAGGTAAGATTAGGCAATCATTTGAAACTCAGATGAATACTTTCATACCTTGGTCTTACAAAATGGGATGTTTCTAAAAGAGAGATGGAGATTCATTCTGGGAAAACATTTAAATAATATTTTTTTAAGTTTGGATACTTTAGATTTTCACACTCATTTTTGAAAATAATCACCGTGTTTTTCTCAGTCATTAGCTACCACCGATGGGGACATACTAATGTCTCTAACAAGCCTGTCAGTCACAGGACTCCACCTCCCTTGCCCTACCCACAGGTATTACATGGGATCCAGGCAGGACTATCATACTGTGCCATTTACTCGGCAACAGGAATTAGTCGAGGGATAGGTACGTGAGCCAAGTAGGGCCAATCAGAATCCTTTCCCGAGACTGACTTATGAAAGGTAGAAGATAGAGACTGCTTTCCACTGGAGTTAAGCTAGGAAGATGGGAGTCTGGGGCTACTGATATCAGGCCTGTTTCCTGTCACAGGGAGAAAGAAGCTGTCAGCCTATTCTCAGAATAAAGCCAAACACAGGCAAGCTCAGCTGAGACATGGACAGAGAATGCGTCTAGGCAGTACTGATTCCTAGTTCCCAGCCCTGAGTCCTGATTCCTGCAGTTCTTCCTGTAATCCTATGAGTAGTTCCAATAACATTCCAGCTACATAAGCAAAAAAATTCCCCCTTGTTCAGGTTGGTTAAAATTTGCAATTTACAACTGAAAGAGTTCTGAGTAACTCAGGAGGGCCATCTTTGGAATCACATTCCTGCTAACTTCTATAGTGACTAAAAACTTTCCAGCTGTGTGCTAACAAACGACCTTATCTTTTGCAGCAACTTTTTGTTTGGGGCATCCTGTATCAATTTATATATCAAGAAATAAGTGCTGACATTTATAAATTAGAGGGAGAAAACATGCCAATGCTTGTGTTTAAAAGAAATAGAATTATATAAATACACTTCTATCCATTTAGCATTTCACAGCACATGGAGAAACTTACATTCATTACTGAATGTATTTATTGATTCAGGAGTTTGTAGCATAAAAATCCTTATTTACATTTTATTTTATCATTGTTGTTCATCTACCTTATGGAACAAAGAGGCCAAGAATCAGATTGACGAGGAATAAAAGATTCCATTCACAGAAGTGCTTGATTCTTCCGTCCATTTGTTTATGTTCTGCCTCTCCTGCTTCATCCAGAGCCGAAGATCTCAAAGATGTTGGCAGGTACAAACATGCTCCCTTTTAATTACACCACCAAATTGCTGCAATAACTGATTGCCAGTTAAATAATTATAATCAAGTGCCCATTGTGCATAACAATCATTTAATGACTGCCATCCGAAAACACTATAATAAAGAGGGCTTTAATAAGGAAAACTGGAAAGGTGCCAGGGTTTTATGGCAGTTTGCTTAAAGGGAAAGAGGGCCATAATCTGTATTTAAGATTAAAAGAAGCCTTTAATCCAGATGCTCAACATTAAACAAGGGAGTGGAGTCATGTTTTGATCAAAAGCTACTGCATGCATAAAAGAAAGTTAACATAAATGTTCTTTCAGAAAAAAGCTCCAGTAAATTATATTAAGTAAGTGTTTGTAACCATTTGCTTTGGAAAAAAACGAGAAAGAAGAAAAACATCTGATTTTCATTTTGGACAAGAATACTCGGCTAAAATAAAATAAATGGGAACAGGGTTTTATTTGATTTGTATAACATCATTGAAAATAAAGTGAGTTACCATTCCATCTACCTTGTACCAGTAATCATTTTCCTTCTACTTGTCCCTATCTATTTTTTGTCCTCACTTTTCCAGGCCAGGACTCTATCTCTGGGAAGAGTAATTATATTCTGATACAAGGTTCTAACTGAAATGGTTTTATCTCAGCTCTAGCAAACAGCAGTTCTTATCTAAGTGAAAACCAAAAACAAACAAACAAAAAACAAAACAAAACCAAAAAAACATAAAACTCAGGTCAACTGGCAGCGACCAGCCATTGTTGATGCGTGGGGTATTGGGCTAACACATTGGGACAGCTATTCCTAGAATTGTGCCCATTTTCTACAAACTGAGAAAACTAACAGCAACATAGTAAACCCTCTTAAGGAAGAAGGAAGAGAAAAAGCCAGAACCAAAGCAAAAACTGTTCTTCCAGGTGAGATCAACTTTAAGGTCCAGCTTTCTCTACACCTTAGGGTACAAAGGAGCAGGACCTGACCCTAACTTTGCAGTGTGGTTTCTGTGCGCACACGAACACCCTAGTTCTTGGGAAGCTGTGATGGTATCTTGCGGCTATGAAAAGACCCCTAGAGCCTGTGGGGAAACAAAATCACAGCAGGGGTTCATTTTTTCCCCAAGGCAAACATTTCAGACAGGACAACTGTCCTGGTACTTAGGAAACTCTAGAATGCTCAGATTCTGGGAGGGGCGTGTGTGTGTGTGTCAGAGATAGACAGAAATAGACCAACCAAAGTTAGGAAATAATACCAACTGCTCACTTAGGGTACAGGGTATCAATGGGTCAAAAGGTTTTCCAAGATCATTTTAGCTTAAAACTGACCTAGCAGGTATAGGAATACAATTCTGACACTCGGACATTTTTCTGACATTCTAAGTTAAAAGTATCAACAAATTCTCCTTCAGGAGCTTGCCATGTTCTGCTTTGAGTGAGAGGTCTACCTGACCACCTGCTGATCTGCAGACTGCAGAGGGTAGCATCTGCTCCTGTTTTATCTAAGCCTTCCCGCAGCCCCTTCCCCGGCAGTTTACATGCAGGTTGCCCCGGGATGTGTGCTCCCAACAGGGGTCTTCTCTTTTGCACCTCAAAGTCCCTGCCAAACTCCAGGTCCTGCCATGCGCGTCCTGACGCCATCTTGCCAGCCCCCTACCCATCATGCAGCTCTGGTTCCCCTTCCTCACTAAGGAATGCTCAGAACCTAGGCTCTGTCCACCTCAGATTCCCCCTCTATAAGAGGTGACATTCATAATAAGCCCAGCGGATAGGGGCTTTGTGGGTGTGTATAAGGACTTGAGGAGGGAATGCACATAAACCTGCATGACTGGAACACAGTGGGTGTTCAAGAGATGGGAGCTGTTACTGTTACACATCATTAGCTTTAGGAGCAAATCCAAATTCCCTGGTCTGGTCTATGATGTCAATAACAATAACAACATAATCTACCTTGCCCTGCATTCGCCCCAAACCTCCTTATTTCTACTCCTCTATAACCCAATCCATTCCCCACACAGTGGCCAGGATTCTTTCTTAAAAATGTTAAGTCACTCCTGTTACTCTCCTGCTTAAAACACAACATAAGCTAGGTCTCACAGCCTGCAAGAGCCCGGGTCACTTGCTCCTCTATTGCCAACCTCACTTCCTATTACTCCCCCCGAATTCACTGCATTTCTGCCATACTGGCTCCACCCCCCACCCCTGCCCCATCCTTAGACTGAGCATGCTTATTCCCTGCTTAGGCCTTTACATGGGATGTTCCCTCTGCCTAGACGAGGGTCATCTCAGCTCTCACATGTCTGGCTCCTATCTTTGCATTCCCGGCTCAGCTCAGGAGCCACTTACTCTGAGGGGCCTTTACTGACAACCTGCCAGTTTAAATTAACTCCTGACATCTATTCTCGACTCCTACCCTCCACACCAATTCATTCCATCCAAACACTCTGTTTTATTTCTTTCTTTCTCTCTCTCTCTCCTTCCCTTCCTCCCTCCCTCTCTCTCTCTTTCTTTCTTTCCTTCTTTCTTTTGAGACGGGGAGATAGGGGCTTACTCTGTCACCCAGGATGGAGTACAATAGTATGATCTTGGCTCACTGCAACCTCCAAGTCCTGTGCTCAGATAAGCCTTCTACTTCAGCCTCCAGAATAGCTGGAACCACAGGCGCACACCACCATGCCCAGCTAATGTTTGTATTTTTTGTAGAAACAGAGTCTCACACCATGTTGCCCACGCTGGTCTCGAACTCCTGTCTTCAAGTGATCCGCCTGCCTTGGCCTCTTAAGGTGCTGTGATTACAGGTGTGAAACACCGCGCCAGCCTCTGTTTTATTTTAATCACTGTGCTCACCACGAGCTGAAAGTGACTGTTTTCATTTATTTATAGAACTAGAAATGTAGCCTCCATGAAAACAGACGCCCTGCCTTGTCTGTCTTGCCACTGTCCCCAGCGCTTAGGAGAGTGCTAAGCATTCAGAAGACACTGGATGAGTATGTTGTATCCCCCACTGAGCCCTGCACTTCACCTGCCACGTGGTGGCACTTAGGTTACTACACACTTGGCAAAGCTGAACTGAACTCAGCTAAGTGGCATATATCCCGGGCACAGATTAACATCTTCCCCTGACCACTGTCTTGCAAAATCAGATGTGCAGTGAAGAGTTCGTAACTGTGACCTGTGCTTATCAAGGAGTTCACGGGATCTACAAAGCAGGGGACCTGAGGCTTGAATGTATGCACAGATATTGAGGGCTCACTGATGTTTTGGGGTTCAACAGAAGTCTGAGGAGACGCAAATGTCTAAATTCACAGCACAGTAACCAAATAGTGAATTGGTATATTATGAAACTGGCACTAAGGTTACATTTAAAAATAAAGTCTTGATTTAGTATTAATATATATTCCCAGACAGGTTCAGAAATTTATAGAATTTGGAGGCAGAACTGTTGTCTGAATTTGAATAGCACTGTAAATTAGATGATATCACACACAGCACTTAGAAATGACCCTATCTTGGCCAGGTGCGGTGGCTCACACCTGTAATCCCAGCACTTTGGGAGGCCGAGGCAGGTGGATCATGAAATCACGAGATTGAGACCGTCCTGGCTAACACAGTGAAATCCTGTCTTTACTAAAAATACAAAAAAATTAGCCAGGCATGGTGGCGGGCACCTGTAGTCCCAAGCTACTTGGGAGGCTGAGGCAGGAGAATGGCGTGAACCTGGGAGGCAGAGCTTGCAGTGAGCCGAGATTGTGCCACTGCACTTCAGCCTGGGCGACAGAGCAAGACTCCGTCTCAAATAAATAAATAAATAAATAAATAAATAACCCTGTCTTAAATTCACTCTCATTGTTTCAAATGTTTTAGTCCTGGACCTTGCCTTTAGGTCAGAAATGGGGTCTCACTCTTCCAGTATCTGAAAGCTTCTAGCCTTATTCTTGGAGAATGGCCTTTCAGGGTTAGTAGACTCAGAACCGAATCCCAGGTTTTTCCATCCATTCTAAAACATTTGCCAAATTATTTCTCCTCCCTTAGCCTTACTTTCCACATCTTTTTAAGTGGGGATGATATCCATCCCACAAAGTGATGCTATGAAGAACAAATGGGATGATTTGCAGGAAAGACATGTTGCTGTACTTAACAGAAAACAGGTACTCAATAAGTGACAATTTTTTTCCTGGGAAGGTGATAGCAGTCAGAAAATACTATGTGGCTGCTGAACTGGAGGGAAAAACATGCTGGGAAATAGCTATGCTGACAGTGGCAGGAAAAAACTATCAATGGGAAGAAATAAAACAAGGCCCAAAGTGCTATAATGTTTTATTTATTTTTTTTTTTGAGACGGAGTCTGGCTCTGTCGCCCAGGCTGGAGTGCTGTGGCCGGATCTCAGCTCACTGCAAGCTCCGCCTCCCGGGTTTACGCCATTCTCCTGCCTCAGCCTCCGGAGTAGCTGGGACTACAGGAGCCCGCCACCTCGCCCGGCTAGTTTTTTGTATTTTTTAGTAGAGACGGGGTTTCACCGTGTTAGCCAGGATGGTCTCGATCTCCCGACCTCGTGATCCGCCCGTCTCGGCCTCCCAAAGTGCTGGGATTACAAGCTTGAGCCACCGCGCCCGGCCATAATGTTTTATTATTCCTCGCCATATAAGAGGGAGCTGCAAATATTAGTATTTTATGGCTAGATCAGAGGGACAAGTGGCAGTCAGGGCTGAATATCAGAAAGTCACCTAATAGCAGAATCAAGCAGTCACTGAATGTCAGAAATCATTGGTTAGTCTCACACACACACACACACACACAGACACACACACACACACACACACACACACAAAAGTGAAGGGAAAGTATGCTCCTGAAAACTGCATTTGCTTTAAATCTATGTAATATCAGAGAACTCGCAATAGGATTCTAGCTTGAAACCACTGGGAATTTTAAGGATTCCTGATCTTATCAAGAAAAATAAGATTTCATGAAAAACTGTGTGCAAATCAGCGCATTTGGCATTCCAAGGCTCCAGCACAAACACTGGAGCTGTCAGACCAATCACAAAGGCTGGGGTAAAAAAGTCAGTCAAAGACAGCAGTTGAACCATTTTCAAAAGTCCTGGGAGGTAGGCATTTACAGAAAAAGGACAACACAAGCCACCTGCTTGGGGTCTATCATACAATAACAGACATATTAGCAATAAAAAAGAAAGGTAAGATAATCACAGTGGACATCTGTTGCTCTGCTTGCTCAGCCCTTTGATAATCTCACCAGGTTTCTAATTTTTCACCAATTCCTCCCTGGCTCTCAGATCATGTGACTTAGGTGGGGCTATTCCACCCCAACCCTAGAGATAAGAATATATCCCAGATCCGACCAAGAAGAGTTACAGTTCCCCCTTCCCCTACCATAGTGACAGGGTCACTGACGGATGAGTCAAGCGGGACGTTAGCTGGTGCCATTCGGAACAGTGCTCTCTTTCCACATGAGTCATTAAGCTTGGGGACATAAGCCTGGCGCTAGCAGTTGCCATCTTGCTAGCAGGAGGCAAAAGCCTGCCTAAAAATGAAGTGATACAGTATCGGGGGAAACCCCACCTCCGATATTTAATGTGGGTTTTTTTCTATTCTCTAAGCATCTTGGCTGGTTTGAGAAATAAAGGGAAAGAGTATAAAAGAAAATTTAAAGCTGGGTATCCGGGGGAGACATCACATGTCAGCAGGTTCCAAGATGCTCCCTGAGCCATAAAACCAGCAAGTTTTTATTAGCGATTTTCAAAAGGGGAGGGAATGGATGAATTGGGTGTGGGTCACAGAGATCACATACTTCACAAGGTAATAAAATATCACAAAGCAAATGGAGGCAGGACGAGATCACAGGACCACAGGATGAGGCGAAATTAAAATTGCTAATGAAGTTTCAGACACGCATTGTCATTGATAACATCTTATCAGGAGACAGGGTTTGAGAGCAGACAACCTGTCTGACCAAAATTTATTAAGCAGGAATTTCCTCATCCTAATAAGCCTGGGAGCGCCACAGGAGACCGGGGCTTATTTGATCCCTTCAGCTTTGACTATAAAAGATGCCGCCCCTACGGGGGCGTTCATAGGCCTACCCTCAGGGGCGCATTTTCTTTCTCAGGGATGCTCCTTGCTGAGAAAAAGAATTCAGCAATATTTCTCCTATTTGCTTTTGAAAGAAGAGAAATATGGTTCTGTTCCGTCTGGCTCACCGGCAGTCAGAATCCAAAGCCTTATCTCCCTTGTCCCTTAAGACTGCTGTTATCCTGTTTTTTTTTCAAGGTGCCCAGATTTCATATTGTTCAAACACACATGCTCTACAAACAATTTGTGCAGTTAACGCAATCATCACAAGAGTCCTGAGGCGACATACATCCTCCTCAGCTTACGAAGATGATGGCATTAAGAGACTGAAGTAAAGACAGGCATAGGAAATCACAAGGGTATTGATTGGGGAAGTAACAAGTGTCCATGAAATCTTCACAATGTTCAGAGACTGCAGTAAAGACAGGCGTAAGAAATTATAAAAGTAGGCCAGGCGCGGTGGCTCAAGCCTGTAATCCCAGCACTTTGGGAGGCTGAGACGGGCGGATCACGAGGTTAGGAGATCGAGACCATCCTGGCTAACACGGTGAAACCCCGTCTCTACTAAAAAAATACAAAAAACTAGCCGGGCGAGGTGGCGGGCACCTATAGTCCCAGCTACTCGGGAGGCTGAGGCAGGAGAATGGCGTAAACCCGGGAGGTGGAGCTTGCAGTGAGCTGAGATCCGGCCATTGCACTCCAGCCTGGGCGACAGAGCGAGACTCCATCTCAAAAAAAAAAAAAGAAAGAAAGAAATTATGAAAGTATTAATTTGGGGAACTAATAAATGTCCATGAAATCTTTACGATTTATGTTCTTCTGCCGCGGCTTCAGCCGGTCCCTCCGTTCGGGATCCCTGACTTCCTGCAACAATACAGGGAAAAGCCAGGCAAGAGGGGGAGATGGAAAGTTTGCTATTGACATTTTTAAACACTTGGATCTAGTGGAGGTTATGTTAGAACTCTCCATGAGTTTTTCAGGTTCAAGAACAAATACATTCTCATGTTTGCTCAAATCTGTGTGAGAGTCTAACTTCCAAACAAAAGAGTTAGACTGCTACAATACTTTTGTAGAGTTTAATCTTGAAGAAATTATCTAAAAACGGCTGGGTGTGGTGGCTCACGCCTGTAATCCCAGCACTTTGGGAGGCCAAGTGGGCAGGTCACTTGAAGTCAGGAGTTCAAGACCAGCCTGGCCAACATGGTGAAACCCATCTCTACTAAAAATACAAAAACTAGCTGGGCATGGTGGCACATGCCTATAATCCCAGTTATTCAGGAGGCCGAGGCAGGAGAATCGCTTGAAGCTGAGGCAGAGGTTGCAGTGAGCTGAGATTGCAACACTGCACTCCAGCCTGGGTGACAGGGTGAGACTCCATTTCAAAAAAAAAAAAGAAAGAAAGAAAGAAATCTAAAAAGCCAATCCATGAAGTACTTTTCTGAGTTTAAAAAAAAAAAAAAAAAAAAAAAAAGAGTTGGAATATGTAAGACACTAGGCCTGGGGAGCCACCTGCATTTCTTACACCATTTGACTATCACCTGGGTAATGTAAATGAGACAATGCACGGTGAAAGGAGACTTTCTAATTATTATGGCCCTGACCCCAAGAGTCAAACATTTATTCATTTAAAGTTTCTTATTTTCATCTGCAAAATGGAGAGAGTAAAATTTTTAAAAATGTTTTTACTAAGTGCTGACTACATGCCAGGTGTTATGCTAGGTACTGAGGGTACAAAGACGGCCAAGTCATATTTTTTTTCTCAAGGAGCTCATACATAATGACAATTCAGGTGACAGGTGTGGGGCAGAACCCGGGGAGCCTCTAGGAAGAATGAAGGCTTGAAGACCAACTAGGTGTTTGCCAGGCAGAAGTGTGAGGAGTCCAGAGTGCCAGGGCCAGCCTGAGAGGAAGTTGGGTCCAGCGGTAGGAGCTGTCTGCAGATGCCAAGCTGAAGAGCTGATCTCATTCTGAAGCAAAAGCTAGCCAGCCTTTGGAAGTCCCCAGGTAACGTACTCATATGTGTGTTTCCAAAAGAGCAGACTGGTTGCTATCGTGGAGGGTAGCCTGGAGGGGACAGAGACTAAGGGCTGGGCTTGCTAGGGCCTGCTATAGTCAATGAGAAATGGCTATGGGGAGTTTGATGGAGAAAAGCCAGGCTAGGAGGGAAGTGTCTACAGTTCTAATTCAAAAAACACTGAAAACGAATCCCATGCAGATAACTGGAGAAGAATTCTGGAGAAGGGGACTATCTGCACCTCAAAGGAGAAAGACTGAACAAGAGTAATACGGCAAGAAGGTAATAAATGCCGGTGCCTTCCTCAGACTTGGAGTCCCAGCTCCTTCCAAGTGTTCTCTCCTCAGCCTAAATCCCATTTCCTCTCCTGGCTCAGCTTAGTTCCCAGGGTTCTTCAGGGAAGGCCTCTACTCCATGTCCTCTGGTGGCCCCTGTGGTCCTCACATTATGTCAGCCCACACCTTTTCTTAGACCTGTTCACTGACACACCTCTGAGCCTCAACTTCCCCATCTGTAAAATGGGAATGCTGACATTTACTTCAGGACAAGGAGAAGATGACACATGACAGATTTTGTAGAGCACCCTGCACATAGCCTGGCATCTTATCAGCACCCAATAAGCAGTGACACACCACATAACGACGTTTCAGTCAACAATGGACTGCACATATGATGGTGGCCCCATAAAATTACAAAATCCGTATTTGTATGGTACCTTTGCTATTTTTCCATACTCAAATCCTTACTATTGTTTTCCAGTTGTCCACAGCGTTCAGTACAGTCACATGCCGTCCAGGTTTCCACCGTAGGAGCAATAGGCTGGACCATATAGCCTAGGTGTGTAGCAGGCTATGCCACCTAGGGATGTGTAAGGACATTCTATGACATCTGATGAAATCGCCTAACAATGCATGTCTCAGAACACATTCCCTTCGTTAAGTGATGTGTGACTATAGAGGTGCCACACTCCTGCTGAAGATGAAGTAATTTGCACTACTAGAAAACAAAGACATACTTAAACCAGGCAGCAGCTTTTCACGTGCCAGGGATTTCCAGATCTTACGGTTAACTGAATTTCGTTGTAAGCACAAGGTAGAGGCACTTTGTTGGGTAGCTGAAGCATGCACAGCCCAATACACCATCTCTTTTTTTTTTTTTTTTGAGGTGGAGTCTCGCTCTGTCACCCAGGCTGGAGAGCAGTGGCACAATCTCGCTCACTGCAACCTCCACCTCCTGGGCTCAAGAGATTCTCCTGCCTCAGCCTTCCGAGTGGCTGGGATTACAGGTATGTGCCACTATGCCTGGTTACTTTTTTTGATATTTTTAGTGGAGATGGGATTTCACCATGTTGTTCAGGCTGGTCTCAAACTCCTGAACTCAAATGATCTACCCCGCCTGAGCCTCCAAAGTGCTAGCATTACAGATGGAAGTCACCGTGCCCGGCCCCAGTACACCATCTCTAATAGCCTGTAAGACATTAGCTGGGCTGCAGTGGACAGGGCTAGCTGAGAAGAGGAATGTCAATACTCCTGAGCAGGGACATGCAGCTCCCATCCTACACTTCCTCAGGTGAAAGGCCAAGCGTATCATCACTCCTCTAAGAGTATGGAGATGAACATTTTGTCACTGAGGAAAGAAAATCAGTGGACTAACAGGTAGGTTTGTTGGGGGCGTGGTTTCATTTTGCTTTTTTTTTTTTTTGAGACGGAGTTTCACTCTTGTTGCCCAGGCTGGAGTGCAATGGCACGATCTTGGCTCACCGCAACTTCCACTTCCCAGGTTCAAGCAATTATCCTGCCTCAGCCTCCCGAGTAGCTGGGATTACAGGCATGCACCACTACACCCAGCTAATTTTGTATTTTTAGTAGAGACGGGGTTTTTCCATGTTGGTCAGGCTGGTCTCGAACTCCTGCCTCAGCCTCTCAAAGTGTTGGGATTACAGGCGTGAGCCACTGCACTGGGCCTTATTTTACTCTTAAAGCCAGATCTACAGCTATATTTTGTTTACAGAATTGCCTGCTACCCTTTTCAACCATCCTATCTTCTGTTGACAGGTCAGGACTTGATTCACAATGGGCCTAGCTTAATTGTGTAAATAAGCAAACTCAAGAAGAGATGAGACAGCCATCATGCAACAACCCAACAAGATCGGGCAGCTGTGCACCGCTTCAGTTTTTCCATCCTCAATCTGCCCACACAGAGCCTGGAGGGCCAGAGGGGCAAATGTACAGCCAACAAACATTACAAAAATACATTAGGTCCACTCGGGGTCACAGTTCCAAATCTATTTTAGACCAAAGATGGTGTCTGTTGAGAGTTTGATGAAACTGAGCCTCCCTGGCTGCCCATAATACACACACATGCAACATTTTGCTTATAGTCCCTGGGCCTTCAGGAACCATCCCCATCCCAAGCCCACCTGGGATTCAGAGGAACAGGTCACAGGGTTTGAAAGAATGAAGGAGTAGGGGATCAAGAGTTCCTCTTTCTAAGGCTGTGTTTTTTCCACGACACAGTTCATAGCATGAATGCCTCCTCTCTGAAGGGATCAAGAGGGCTAATGAACAACATGAAATCCAGAGCCCAAACAATGACCTGTCAGCTTGTCCTCAGTGGCCCAATGCCTAAGTCCCAGTGGCTGTGGAAACCTGCAGAATCTTATGACCTAGAAGGTGCTAAGTAAGTAAAAATCAGAGGATGGACTGGGGGCATGGCGTGGGGAGGCATGATCCAGGCCTTGGAAAAAGCCATCAGTTCTTCCAGGGAAGTGGCAGGGTGGCCTGTGCTCTCCCACTGGACTCCACTTACTCCTTCCATTCTCATTCTTCACTTATGCAGAGACTGCAGATTCCTCGGGTGATTTGTACCAAATCCAAACGGTAAAAATAATTTGCTAAATACCTTCCTAGATAAATTGAAATCCAAGACCTTTCTGAGCTGTGTCCAGCCATACCTCAAAGGGCGAGCAGGGCTGAAAGTCACGCTCTTCCATAGCTGAATTCCTGAGTCAGGCTTCTGCCTGTCAACCTTCTGATGTCACAAGTCAAACTGTGCCATCAAAGGCTGAGTAAGCATCTTTTGGAAATAGAAACTCAACTGTAAGAACACCAGCATTTCCAAACGCAAAACAACTCTGCCCAGTTTCCAAGTCAGCTACTGTATATAAATTTAGCCATGACACTGGAGAAGAAATTCTTTTTAAATCTGTACTACTTTGGCATAAAAAATTTAAAGGTAAAAAGATTAAGTAACAATAATGTACCAGTTACTATCTTAGGCAAGACATATAAAGCAGTAAATAAGATATATAATGTCTTTGCCTTTATGGGGATTATATTTGAATGGGGCTGGGGTGAGAGACAGAACACAAATAAACAATAATTCCAAATGGTGTTAAGTGCCACATAGGAAATTGGACAAAGGAATAAAAAAACGGGGCCAGGTGCAGTGGCTCACGCCTGAAATCCCAGCACTCTGGGAGGCCAAGGCAGGAGGATTACTGGTCAGGAGTTCAAGACCAGCCTGGTGAACATGGTGTAACCCCATCTCTACTAAAAATACAAAAATTAGTCAGGCATGATGGTGGGTGCCTGTAATCCCGGCTACTCGGGAGGCTGAGGCAGAAGAATCACTTGAACCTGGGGGACGGAGGTTGCAGTGAGCCGAGATCGCGCCACTGCACTCCAGCCTGGGTGACACAGCAAGACTCTGTCTCAAAAGAAAAAAAAAAAAACAAAACAGACCGGGCGCGGTGGCTCAAGCCTGTAATTGGGAGGCCGAGAGGGTGGATCACGAGGTCAGGAGATCGAGACCACCCTGGCCTACACGGTGAAACCCCGTCTCTACTAAAAAATACAAAAAACTAGCCGGGCGAGATGGCGGGCGCCTGTAGTCCCAGCTACTCGGGAGGCTGAGGCAGGAGAATAGCATAAACCCAGGAGGCGGAGCTTGCAGTGAGCTGAGATCCAGTCACTGCACTCCAGCCTGCGTGACAGAGCAAGACTCTGTCTCAAAAAAAAAAAAAAAAACCAAATGTGATTGAGGTAATATTTTATGTCCATTTTACAGATTAGGAAAATGAGGACAACAGGTTAGGTGAGTTGTTCAAAGACTTCCCAGCTAATAAGTAGTAAATTTAAACTCAGGTTCGTCTGACTCCAGAGTTGTTCCTAACCACTACCCCATGCTATCTCTTTGGCTTCCTGAGAAACCAAAGAATCTGCAGAAGTGATAGAGTAAGAAGCCATCTTTTTTTTTTTTTTTTTTTTTTTTTGAGATGGAGTTTTGCTCTTGTTGCCCAGGCTGAAGTGCAATGGCATAATCTTGGCTCACTGCAACCTCTGCCTCTTGGATTCAAGTGATTCTCCTGCTTCAGCCTCCCAGGTAGCTGGGATTACAGGCGCCCGCCACACCTTATTTTTTGTATTTGTAGAGACAGGGTTTCACCAGGTTAGTCAGGGTGGTCTCGAACTCCTGACCTCAGGTGATCTGCCCACCTTGGCCTCCCAAAGCGCTGGGATTACAGGTGTGTGCCACCACGTCCAGCCCCATAATTATTTTTAAAAGTCCCTCCCTTTAGGACATAAAAATTCTGAGATCTGTGAACACAAATGAGTGTACTACAAGTTGTCATTTTGTTGCTAATGCATCCAACATTTGAGTTTCTATAGATGATATTGAACATAAAGGTGCTATAATCCTTCATACAACCCTCTGAGAACTGCTTTTTCAGAAAAGAGCAGCAAGAGCACAAAGGCTTATTAGAGAGTTAAACCTGTTGGAAATCACGGAGCTTATAAGCACGGACGCTGCAGTCTAGGCCTCGTGCCTGTGACTACAGTGCTTTTTCCATTACACCATGCTGCCTTCCAGAAGAGTCCCCTAGGAGTTACATTTTTCTCCCACTGGGAGACAAGGCAGTAACTAACTTGGCAGAACAGAAAGAAATGAGTGACTGTTTTGTGTCTCTGCCAAGCAAGTATTCATGCCCTTTGCAATATGACGTGGACACAAAACCAACTGATCTTTAGCAGCTAAGCATTCTAGAATTTGCTGAAGAATTTTCTCACCTTCCCCGTATGGGGTCCAAAATTAAGAGGGGGAGAAACCTATTTATGTCTCATTCAGAATTCAAAAAGCAATAAATCCTTCAAGCCCCTGGCAAGTTTCTTTAATCCACTGTAATCATGTTTCCTTGTATAACAAGTCTTGTGATGTCTGCAGCAGCTTCTCACTAGAGGCACAGCAGCCTGAATGCTGGAGTTCTTCTCATGCCTGAGGGATTATTCCATTTTCCACATTAGGAATAAGCCGCAGACTTTAGGTTCTAAAATGGAGCCAGAAAATGCTGACTAGAATCCAGATGCCCTAAATATAATTAGAGCTAAATTTTACTGCCCTCTGTGAAAGACACAAATGAAAAGAATGTACCAACTCTTAGAGAATATTGATCCAGAGAGCAAAGCTATGAATAGAGCCATCATGGGTTCTGCTGCACTGAGAGGCTCTTAAAGCTAACCAGGGGCTTTCCAATTCTCTCCCCTTCTTCCCATCCTTGGGTTTTTAATTTTTACAGAAGCCAAATATATTAGGGAAGGAAGAGGGGCTACAGGCCTTTTTTTTTTTTTTTTTTTTTTTTGAGGCAGGGTCTTGCTGTCGCCCAGGTTGGCGTGCAGTGGTGCAATCACTGCTCACTGCAGCCATGACCTCCTGGGTTCAAGCAATCCTTCCCCTTCAGTGCCCCAAGTAGCTAGGACTACAGGTATGTGCCACCACACCCAGCTAATTTCTTTTTTTTTTTTTAACAGACTTTTTGTAGACACAGGGTTTCACTCATGCTCAGGCTGGTCTTACACTCCTAGCCTCAAGCAGTCCTCCCACTTCGGCCTCCCAAAGTGTTGAGATTACAGGTGTGCACCCGAACTTACAGGCTCATTTTAATAAACCAGGTTTTCACTTAGCTCTAGAACTCTCTGGAGGTGTCCTTACACACACACACACACACACACACACACACACACACACAAAATTTAGATTTTTAGAGATTGATTTGATAAAAAAAAAAATGTCTCCTTTACGGCCAACGACTTCTCTCTACATCTTTAACAAGGCTGTGATTGTTGATGACGATGATGATAGATGTGGCATCTGTTGAGTGTTTACTATGTGCCCAAGAACTGTGCAAAGTGCTTCAAATACATTATATTACTTAATCCCAACAGTACCCAAACAAGGTTGTTATTTCCATTTTACGGTAAAGGGGCCAAGTCCTAGGATGACGCTGCAACTTGCCCAAAGTGTCACACAGCAAAGAAGCAGTGGAGCTAGAATTTGAAAATCGGGGGTCAGACTCTAGAACCTATTCAGCAATAAAAGGTTAAAGACCTCTCCCCTCTGCAAAAAGCCACTGCTTCTAGCTACTCGCAATGATTTTCACAGAAATAACTTTCTGTATTTGTCTTTCGTTTGGGGGATATTTAATTAAATTGTATAATTAAAAACAACAAGTCCATCTGGCATTCCCAGGTTTGGCAAGAAACAAGAATGACTCTTGGAAAGCTCAGGCCTCAGCTGGTGGGAGCAGAAGTGTGCTGGTGTCCTAGAAACCAGGCTGCCAGCTGAGAGTGTTCAGCCTCCCGCCATGCTTTACCGAGGGGGTGCAGAGCTAATCAGCTGGGACATTCCATTAATGGAAAGTCAATTAGAAAAGATTTACTGAATACATAATTTTTAAATTTTATTTTGAGACAGGGTCTTGCTCTTTCACCCAGGCTGGAGCGCTGTGGTGCAATCATGGCTTACTGCAGTCTCGACCTCCTGGGCTCAAGCAATCCTCTCACCTCAGACTCCCAAGTAGCTGGGACTTCAGGTGCACACCACTAAGCCTGGCCAATTTTTGTATTTTTTGCAGAGACGGGGTTTCACCATGTTGCCCACGCTGGTCTCAAACCTCCTGGGCTCAAGTGATCCGCCTGTCTTGGCCTCCCAAAGTGCTGGGATTATAGGCATGAGCCACTGTGCCTGGCCAGTTTTTTTAAAACAGCATACTACACCTGTTGTTTTTCAACTTGCTCTTGTCACTTAAATGATTTAACCATTCCGTCTCCTGATATGCTTTCAGGTTTGTCACAAACACCTTTGGCTTTGCCACCATCCTGTCTTCCTGGGACCACCACCTTCTCGTGGAAACTGCTTTTTCCCTCACACCAACCACATTCCTTTACAGACTCTGCCGCTCTAGTCTAACTTGACTGGTCCCAAAACGAGCAAGAGAGCTAGCTGGGCCCAGATATGAGAGTCTGGGATGTGAGAAGTCCAGGGTCAGTGTATGCCAGGCGACTGAAGCTATGGATTATGAGGCTCTGGAGCTGCCAGCAGTCACACTTCCTGTCTAGCAGAAGACGCCAGTCTCCAGGGAGAGAACCTGTTTCTATCAGAACTGTAGAAAAAAGCTAACTTTTCTTTCCATTATGTTCAATGCTCCAACACTCTCCTCCACCTATGATAATTCAAGGTGGGTTTATGTCACTTGACACCAAGAGTCCTAAATCATTTAAAAATGATGCCAGGAGTAGAGAGTTAAAAGTAACCAAGTCTAAATGCAGGAAGGGCTGACATGAAGTGGGATGGGAGGCCACAAGAAATATACCATCCAGGATGCAGAAATTCCCAAGTGCTGCTACTGCAACAATTGCTTCAACAAGGCTGAAGGTTTAGCAGACCATTCTGAGGAAAGTATCTGATTATTGGGGATCACTGTCTACTTTTTGCAACATTCCACACATTTTGAAGGGAGGCCTCTTCTGCTTTTGGTCAGCAACCTGAGTCCTCTTGAGCTTACAAAGGCTGAATTTTCTGCTGCAAGCTCAAGTCAGTAGTAGTTAGGGAAAGAGTGAGAGTATGACAATGGATAGAAATATCTGAGACGGGACAGGCGCAGTGGCTTATGCCTGTAATCCCAGCACTTTGGGAGGCTGAGGCAGGTGGATCACCTGAGATCAGGAGTCTGAGACCAGGCTGCTCAACATGGCGAACCCCATCTCTACTAAAAATACAAAATTAGCCGGGGTGGTAGCATATGCCTGTAATCCCAGCAACTCGGGAGGCTGAGGTGGGATAATCGCTTGAACCCGGGAGGCATAGGTTGCTGTGAGCAGAGATCACGCCATTGCACTCCAGCCTGGCAGCAAGAGCAAACCTCCATCTCCAAAAAAAAAAAAAAAAAGTAAAAGAAAAGAAAAGAAAAAGAAAAATATCTGAGAGGAGCCAGGGCCCTTGTGTTACATATTTATGTATATTATGATGTTTGGACATCTTTTAAAAAACCTTTCTAGCTGGGGAGACTGCCCCTCGTGGGGTGGGGGGAGGATAGTTAATTCTTAGAGCCAGCAAAGGGCCCAGCCAGGAGTACACTTCTGACATGTGAACTAACCAATTCAGAGCCACACCTCCTCTATCTGGCCGAACACCCGAAGAGACAAAATTCCTCTGCTTTCATCATCCCAGGGCCAGGTACAGTCAACTAGGGACCACTCCTATAGCTTAGGGCCCCCTGAGATTATTCAAACTAGCCAACTCTAAAGTGTTCACCCTGCCCTGTCTTGCCTTTCTCAAGGAAACCCCCATCATGGCTTTACCTTAATGCTTTCCCCTTGCTCCTGTCTTCTGCCTCCTGACTGCCCTGGTGTCTTTCCTCTGTGGCCCTGCATGGTGTGCCATGCCTCCTGCCTCTAGGACTTGTGACCACGATAAACTGTCTTCCTGAGCCTCTCCTGTGTCTCCTTCTTGTGGCTGCACCTAATGGACCACCTAATAAAAGAACATAAAACAGCCCTTAGCAATGGTGACGAGAGGGCCGTGAACCTTCCAAGGCTTCAGCAGAAGTCCTTCAACTGAGTTCTAGAAGGGTGGCAGAGGCTCGTAAACAGCTCTTGAAGGCAATGGCTTCCAGTTAGAAATGGAAACCTTGAGAGTCGAGTAGGTTTTAATGACCAGATTTCCTCTTTTTTTTTTTTTTTTTTTTTTTTTGAGACGGAGTCTCGCTCTGTCACCCAGGCTGGAGCGCAGTGGCCGGATCTCAGCTCACTGCAAGCTCCGCCTCCCGGGTTCACGCCATTCTCCTGCCTCAGCCTCCTGAGTAGCTGGGACTACAGGTGCCCGCCACCACACCCAGCTAATTTTTTTTTGTATTTTTAGTATAGACGGGGTTTCACTGTGTTAGCCAGGATGGTCTCAATCTCCTGACCTCGTAATCCACCCGCCTTGGCCTCCCAAAGTGCTGGGATTACGTGTGAGCCACCGTGCCCAGCCCAGAGTCCACGTCTTTAGAATGAGAACACTGGATAAGACCATCACCAAAGTGTCTTGGTTTTGATGTTCTGTTTCTGGGGGTTAATTATAGTACAAACGTTACCATTTTCTTAAAACCACTGAAAATTCTTATTCTAAGAACTACATTTAAGAGCAAATGCTGGAGTGAGAGAGATTAAATGCTTGCTTTTGAGTCTGTTTAATTCACTGTGTGATCTTAGACCACGAAGTCAATTTCCTCACCTGCAAAAGGAGGTTTTGAATGCCTGTCTTCACAGGGCAATGAAAGAGGCAACGTGAAAGCCTTTTGATTTCTCTTAAGGGAAGAAAAGATGCTGTGGGAATCCTAAGCAGGATTAGGACAAAGCTCTCTGAATACAAAGGTTAGCTCCAAAATGACTTTATTTTTGGTTTCTTAGCCCCAGTGATGCCATTTCTGACCCCAATCGCTATTCCCTATAGTTTTCAAATCCCTGTAAAGAACACATTTCCTAAGTGACACAGAATGGCCTTGGGTAAAATGCCAGTGCTGGCTGTCTCTGCATTTCTTATTTTTCCATTTCGTTTTAGCAGTCTATTCCACCTGCCCAGCACTGACCCCCTATATCCATGGCTTCCACAAACCCTGCCCCAGCCTTTGCCTTCCCTAAAGGTCTTTGACACAGCTAAACTTCTAAAATATTGACCCATTGTGATACATTGGATTCATCCCTCCTTCTCAGGTGGGTCATTATATGAAGACTCCAAAAAGATGACTTACCACTGGTGGCACTGTATATATTCTGAAAAGGAAGGTTGCAAAAACATATTGGGGATGTTGGTCATGCCAGGTGGCTCTCAAAACACACCCCTCTGGGCTCCATACACATGGACAGAATTAGGGTTGGGGCCAACTGGCACGTTCTCCATGTAGCCTGACCTGTCTGCCCTTCTCAGGCACAGAGAGCAACTCTTTGTTTGTGTTCCCTCAGTACTTTATAAGAATAATCATTATCTCACTGTATAGATATTGTTCGTCAAAATTTGTATGTCCTTGACTGGGATGAAATTTGGGGGGTGGGCAGGGATTTTGACGTATTAATCTTCCTATTGTGTGTCTTGTACAGGGAGGGAATTCATTCCATAAAAATGGAATTTTTTTGGAATGCTATGCTCTGTTCTCCTCTTAAATGGGAAGTACTCTGAGGGAAAATAACCTCAGAAGCCATGCAGCATAGAGCCAAGCCCTCATCAAGAATTAGGCCATGGCTGGCAAAGGCAACACTCTGGTGCTACCCTCTTCCTTGCCCACATCAGGCATTGTTACTCAGCCATGACCCTTTATCTCACGACACCTGAGCCAGGTCTGAGAGGCCTTCTCAACACAGTCTTCTAGGCAGCCACCCCTGCTGAGTGAGCTGGCACACAAGAGAAGCTGATGTGGCATATTTAGCAGCCCAAAGGTAGATAAGATACCAAAGGACAAGAGGACACATGGCCTATGTATGCTCCTCATGTCACCAATGAAAGATGCAAAAGGAGGTTCAGATAGAGACTAGATTGTTCCTTTAACATTCAAGAAGCCACCTCGAAACAACACCAAAGGAACGAGTGAACTCAACGAGTAAACAGCTGGTCCATCTGGTTGTGTAGCACTGAGGCTGCCTACCGTTTAACTGGTTATTATTGCTTTAAATGAGATAGTCTTTCCTGAGACCACCCAGAACTGGGATGCTAAGCTGTGTGACTGCAGTAAGATAAATTTCTGTACTATTTCAAATATGTAAGAGGCAGTATGGTGCATTGGATAAGATCACAGACCCCAAAGCACTGTTCCTAACACACAGGGCTCTTGTAAGGATTTAATATGTTAAATGCTTAGAATAGCATCTGGTGCATCAAGCATCATCTACTGTTACTATACGTGGCCTGGCTAAAGTCTACCAAACAACTAGCAAAAATAGCCACAAAACAAATAAGGCTTGGTCTACGTTGGCACTCTTGTTTGTCATTCAATGGCTTCATTATAAAATAATGGCTATTGCCTCGACAAAAGGCTATCAGAACGGGCCAGAGGTAGAATTGTGTCGGTATATTTCCTTTTCCCCACAAAGCCCATTACTCTGGCTGTTATCACACAAGAAGAGCTAGGTAGCCCATGACTTCCCTGTTGCTCTGGCTGCTAGGAACCATGAAGTTACAAATCATATTGAATTTTGGAAGCTCTAGTAGTTTAAGTTTCCTATCACTTAAAAAAAAAACAAAAAAACTTGGCTCTTATTTTCACTCCCATTCTAAAGACTTCCAGAATTAATTATTTCTACGATTTTGAGTATAGCTATCTTAAATCTGTTTTTGAAATCAGGCAGAATGTACATAAACATGAAAACATTTGTCAGATTCTTGGTGCTGAATGTCAGCCGAGACATATGTCTGAGATGGTACATTATATTTTTATGTATTACACATACCATAGCCATCTAGGAATTAGGGCAAATCTCATGTAGCATTCTGCAGAGATATTAAAAAAGACTTATTATGTTGACATTTCACCATAATGATTGATGCTTTTGCTGTTTTAAAAAAAAAAAAAAGTTGACTCCCCCTCCTCACTTTAAGATTGTTGCTCCTGTGTCAGAAAGTGAAGTTGAAATCAGAGAAGTGATCAGCTAGGCCAGCAGTCCCAAACCTTTCTGGCACAAGGGACTGGTCTCAAGGAAGACAATTTTTCCATAGATGGGGGGTGATGAATGAAACTTTCCTACCTCAGAGGATCATCAGGCATAAGAATCTCATAAGCAGCAGGCAACCCAGGTCCCTCGCATGAGCAGTTCAAAATAGTGTTCCCGCTCCTATGAGAATCTAATGCTGCCGCTGATCTGACAGGAGGCAGAGCACAGGCGTTAATGTTCATCTGCCCCGCTCACCTACAGCTGCGCGGCCCGGTTCCTAACAGGCCTTGGACCAGTACCGGTCCATGGCCAGGGGTTGGGGACCCCTGAGCTAGACCAAAGACAGAAACTTTATCTTGTTGAAACAAGTTCTCTTTTTTTATCCTCTGCATTTATTTTCATAGAATTACAGAGCTCATTTGCTTCAGTTCTCCAATTTTTTAGAGGAAACTGAGTTCCAGCATGGAAAAGTAACAAGCAAAGGTCACACAATGTGTTAATAGCTGAGCTGGTTGTAAGTAAAACCCAAATCTAGGCTGGGCGCGGTGGCTCATGCCTGTAATCCCAGCACTTTGGGAGGCCGAGGCAGGCGAATCACGAGGTGAGGAGATCAAGACCAGTGACACCCCATCTCTACTAAAAATACAAAAAATTAGCCGGGCTTGGTGGCAGATGCCTGTAGTCCCAGCTACTCGGGAGGCTGAGGCAGGAGAATGGCGTGAACCCGGGAGGCGGAGCTTGCAGTGAGCCGAGATTGCATCACTGCACTCCAGCCTGGGCAACAGGGCAAGACTCCGTCTCAAAAACAAACAAACAAACCCAAATCTGACTTCTAAACCTGTGTTTCACTTAAAACACCAAGATGCCCCTCTAGACCACTGAGATAGAAAAAAAAATGAGGAAATTGGCTTTGAGTAGCCAATTTAAATTTGAAACTCTTGAAATGTATTGTTTTGTTGTAGCAAAACAGAGGGCTGTTTTGAAAACAAGACCCTAGTTCCATAAAAATCAACGTATTTTAGAAAACATTTCTGCTGCAAAATTTCATTTACTATTAAGGCATCTGAGGTGAGCTCATTCACTTAGAATCATGCGCCAATTCCAAAACTAGGAAATCAAATCATTCATTCAACCAATATATACTTACTGGTTACTTCCTCCATACCAGGCAAGGCACTAGGTCCTGAGGGTATGTTGTCTAAGACACAGTCCTTGCCCTTCAAGGAGCTCACGGTCTAGGGAAAATAGTCAACACAAGTGCTACCACTCCACAGTTTCCTAGGTGTTCATGACAGACATAAACAATTTATTAATTTATTTATTAACTGGCCTCAGCAATCCTTTCCAATACAACCCTCCAAGCACCCATAAGCGAGAGGCACACAAATTGAAATTGATCTGTCATCCCTTAACTAGTAGAGTCACTTTGTGCCTACTAAATGCTATGCAATTTGAAGTTCTTAATGTATGTTCTGGAAATGTTTTCCCCCCGATCTGGAGGCAAAGAATGCAAATTCTTACACACATTTAGTGTTTATTGAACTCCTGGGTACAGAACAATTTTTGTAGGTACTTTAAAAACCCTGGGTAATGGCTCATGAAAGACCAATTATGCCCCAAGAAGAGACTCCAGTTATCTTTCACTTGAAATTCCCATTTCAGATAAGGAAGCACAGCTTCTATCTTATGTGTGTCATTACTCACAGTTGCCATCTGCTGCTGGGGAATCAAAAGCCAGAGTTGCCACACCACTCAGTTCACAGCAGCTGCTTCTCCTCCCCAGTGATTTACCGGCTGAGAAAAGCACCATTTACTGGCAGTCCCACCTAGTCCAGATCTTCCCGCCGCAAGAGTTTGGGAAACAATACTTCTAAACCTCATCCCAAGGTAGAACCAAAGACAGCTGCTCGACTCCATTTTATACACCTGGCATCTTTCTGCTCATTTGGGTAAGCTGTTTTCTTAGGGTCTGATCAAGGGAGAAAAGGCAAGAAGACATCATTTCCTTTTAACGGCTTCTACTATGTCCTGCCCCATTTTCATCCCTGGTGATAAGTGAGTAAAGACCCTGCAAAGCCTTGCAGAGGTGCATTACTACTCCACAGCTGACTGTCCAGCAGCAGAACAGTGTGTATTGTTGTCTGGAGGAGACATGCTGGAAGCTAATCTCCTCCTTTGGAATGGTCACACCTGAGAGGTTTTGTATACCAATTACCTACACATCAAGTCGCCTCCAATACTGGGGCCTCAAAGAGGACACACACTTTCAGAAAAGAGTACACATACAGTGTGAACATGAAAAAACGTGACACAGTTTAGGGTTAAAGCAGGAAGAGAGGAAAAAAACTTCACAAGTGTCTACTTCTTTCCATTACATCTTTGTGTCCAAACAGTGATTGTGGCTTTTGTTAGACACAGTGGTCAGTACTGGGGGGAGTAGAAAGAAATAAGGCTTCTTTTCAGCTCTCAAGGGTTTAGATTTCCTAGGGAAGGCAAGGTGTATTAGTGATAAGCTAAACACCATGAGTTTAAGTATGAGAATATATCATATTGCCAAAAGAATAGAACCAATACAACACAATCCACTCCTAGGTATATACCCAAAACAACAAAAACATGTACTTCATACAACAACTTGTACACAAATGCTCACAGCAGCATAATTCATAACGGCAAAAAAGTGGAAACAATCCAGATGCCTACCAACTGATGAATTCATAAACAAAATGTGGTGGATCCTACAATGGAATATGACTTGGCCTTAAAAAGGAATGAAGTTCTGATAATGCTACAACAAGGATGAACCTTGAAAACATGTTAAGTCACAAGAGACCATATATTGTAGGATTCCATTTATATGAGATGTCCAGCACAGGCAAATCCGAAGAGACAGAAAGATTAGTCACTGCTCAGGGCTAGGGGGCTGGAGGGTGGTATGAGGGGAACTGAGAGATGACTGCTCTTTAGCAGGGTTTCCTTTCGGGGTGATGAAATGTTCTAAACAGACAATGATGGTTACACAACTCTGAATATTTAAAAAATTACTGAACTGTATATTTTTGAAGAGTGAGTTGTAGGGCATACGAATTACATCTAAATAAAGCTATTACAATAAAACAAGAATATAGACAAAGCTATAGGGGTTCAAAGGAGGGATACAGAATTTCTGGCTTAGATGGTTTGAAAGAACATAAGACAGATTAGGTATTTGAGGTAAGTTCTGAGGAGAAGTAATTAACCATCTGGGGGGTTGATAAGTAGGGAAGGGTGTGAGCCCGAGGTACTCTAGGACAGTGAGTAAATCAGCTTGATTAAGGTGGGATCCATAACTGTAGAACAAAATATATTAGGCTGAAGATGTAGTTGTGGCCAGCTTGGGCTAACTCTGAGGAGTTAAGACGACCCCTGATCTGGGTAGAATCCATTCAGCCTTACAAGTGCTCCCGGTTTTCAGGCCAACAAGGAACAATTCGTGGACGAGCTCATGATCAGTTGTTCTCACATCACTTTTAGGAAAAATGGATGTCACCGGAAGAAGGAATTGTGCACAGGGATGGCTTTTATACAAAATGAGTATGCTGGAGGCCAGAATAGGCTCAGATGCCCTACTCTGAAGGAGGTATGAGTGGACCACCAGATGCGGACCAGCAAAGAGCAGAACAGGAGCACTGGGATGTCCAGGAATCATTTGCAGAAACTGACTACTCTAAACCACATTATTCTAGAATTGTCATTATTCTGGGTGGCATGGGCCAGTCCTACTGGGTAGGGACATGGAATAGGTTCTGTAAGAAATTTTAGGACTTTACTACTGTAGTTAACTTCTACTTAAAATCAATAATTTGCTTCATGAAAAGGCTGCAAAAAATCAACACAGCATTCTATGTTGCTTTAGTTTCTAGGCCCGGTAAATTCCAGCTCCTCATATGTAAAAGAACGTCTAGGCACACCTTACTTTGTATAATGCGTGACTCTATCTGTATAGTAACTGTTGTTAAACTCCTTCATTAGAATTTATATGTAAATAACTGTACTCGAGAGAAATAAAGCTGAACTTTTATAAATCAGTAAGACTATCTTTCCACATGTCATGCTATCTAGTTTTGATAATATTAAAAAAACTCTCAAAAATAGAGCTTCTGGGAGGCAGGGTCTGAGTTTGTACTCTCTATAGCAGTGCTATCCTATAGATCTTTCTGTAATGATGGAAATGTTCTGTATCTGTACCATCCAATATGGTAGCCATTAGCCTCACTGGCGTTTGATGAACATCTGTTTAACTCCATGAGAATCTATTCAGTAAACACACACTGAGCTTCCTCTACCTGCCAGGCACTCTGCTAGATGTTAGGTATGATTGAAACGCTGCCCCTGAACAAGTCAGAACTTGTGGTTGCAAGGGACAGAAAACTCAACCCTGATTTACTCAAGCTAAAAGGGAAATGTGGCCTCATATGCCCAGAAAGACCAGGATAATGGTACCTTCAGGGAAGCCTGGTTTTGGGCTTAGAGGACAATACCATGACCATCTTCTTGCTCTCTCATCCCAGCCAGGCTTGGCTCTCCTCCATGTGTGGTCTCCACACTCAAACTGGCTCTCCGCTCACAATTACTAGAAGGCTGCCCAGCCCAGACTCTTGTTGTCAAATTCCAAATCCTAATCACAGCCTCTTAGCCAAAGTTTCATATCTCATTGGTTAAGACTGAGTCACGTGCCCATTTCTGACCCAAGCATTTTGGCCAGGGAAACACAATGTGCTGACTGCCTGGGGTCCGAACTACCTTGCCCCAACCACGGGCCAAGGGCGGAGTCAACTCCACCAGAAAAACATGGGATGAGAGTGAGACCCTGGGCCTCTCTGGGTAAAACCAAAGTACCCATTAGAAAGAGAGCACATTTTCCTAGGCAGAAAAACCAGCAGATAACCAGTCTAGTTTCTATCTTAAGGAGCTCAGTGTCTCTCTAGGGAATTCTTTATTAAAATGCTGGTCAGATCTGCTAGCCACATAGAAGAAGAAAATAATATCTAAAAAGAAAACCTCAATTTAGCAAGATTGAGGTTTGAAGTGGCCGTAACATTTATTTACATGGAATTTCCTCTGATGTCTGCTTTTTCCTAGATAATTCTCATAAAACCCTTGTGAGGAAAGGTAACAACAATGGTATCTAGAAACATTTAAGATGGAGCAGTCGGCTAACCAGGGCACACTGTTGGTGCCTTTGCACACCTGCTTCAGGTTCCAGATGTCCCCCTCTTGCACTCCCCAATCACTGAGGGTGTGCTTAGGCCTTAGAAGTCCCACATGTGTGGATGCAGGCAGACACAGGACGGCCCACCCAGGGAAGGGACATACAATTGCCAATTCACATAATGCAATGTAAATTGTCTGTTTTCATAAGGGCTACTCCAAGACAGATTATTTGTGGGCAGGATGACTCATAAGAGAGCTAAATGAAGTCGCCCCACATAGAAGACAAAGAGCTTGGAACATCACTGAAATGAGAAAAATTAGCCAAAACAGCTGCAGCACTTTAGGGTCTTTTAAATAGCTTCCTCCCGCCTACTTTCTCCACCCTTTTCTAGCTGTTTTCTCTCACTCGTTATAGCCTGACGAAGGGTGTGCTATTGTTGGCTTGCAGGGACAGCCACGGCGGGAAATAATCTTCTTAGCAAGCATATCCTTTTATCCCTTTGAGTTTTCTAGTATTAGCTTTCATGAAGATGACTCTGGATTACTCTGAGAACTACTCTGAAACTACTTGGCTTGCTTCTAGGTGGAAAAAAAGTTACTAAAGCTCGGGGACAGGCCTTTCCACACTTTCAGGACATTCAGTGCTCAGACCACATGGCAAGAAGGCCCATGACCCCAGTCTGTTTTCCGCCTGCGGAACCCAGAGAACTCTCAGCCCCCTCAACATCGAACCGGACATTCCCTCTTTTTACTGCACAGATAATCTTCCAATTTGGGTGTGCCTCTCTAAAGGCATGGTGGACAGAGCCGTAGATACTCCAGGCTTGGTAAGAAGAGAAGGACTGTCTGCTTCTAATACCCTTTCTGGGTTTTAACAGATTGCTCAGGTCAGCAGTAACTGGGCCCACTGGACTGCTACTGTGCTCGCTACAGCCCACGGAATTGCGCACTTCCAGCAGATAGGAGCTGGCACACAATAAGTGCTTTGTGAACACTGGTGAAATGTGAAATATTGCTGGAAACATGGAGGTGTTACTTTGTGTTTAAAAAAATACTAAAGAGAATAGGTCTTAATACTAATATCCGCAATAATTGTCTCCTATCCAGAAAAGTGCCATCCCTTCTACTTTACTCTCTAACCCTCAGTCCCCCAATCCTAACCAGTCTTCAACCCTAAGGTGATTCAACTTTAAAAATGGCTTTTATTGGCCGGGAACAGTGGCTCACGCCTGTAATCCCAGCACTGTGGGAGGTTGAGGCGAGCGGATCATGAGGTCAGGAGATGGAGACCATTCTGGCTAACACGGTGAAACCCCATCTCTACTAAAAATACAGAAAATTCGTCAGGCCTGGTGGCGGGCACCTGTAGTCCCAGCTACTCGGGAGGCTGAGGCAGGAGAATGGTATGAACCCGGGAGGCGGAGCTTGCAGTGAGTCGAGATCATGCCACTGCACTCCAGCCTGGGCGACAGAGCAAGACTCCATCTCAAAAAAAAAAAAAGGCCTTTATTAGGGATCTCAGGCCTGGGTGAATAAGCTATGTTAACTGGTTTTCCATTCCCCCTGGGCTAACAACTCCTTGGTCTTTTCCCTACCATGTTGTTTGCTGAAGTGCCTAGAGGATCTTTTTATGGGTTTTACTTTCTTGTTCATTTTTAAAGTAACAGCTTTATTGAGATATAATTCTTAACAATTCAGTGGCTTTTAGTATATTCACAGCTGTTTAAACCATCACCACTATCTAATTCCAGAACATTTTTTTTTTTTGTTTTTGAGACAGGGTCTCGCTCTGTCGCCCAGGCTGGAGTGTAGTGGCACGATCATGGCTCACAGCAACCTCTGCCTCCTGGGTTCAAGTGATTCTCCTGCCTCAGCCTCCCAAGCAGCTGGGATTACGGGCATGTGCCACCATGCGCAGCTAATGTTTGTATTTTTAATACAGACAGTGTTTCACCGTGTTGGCCAGGCTGGTCTTGAACGCCTGACCTCAGGGTAATCTGCCTGCCTCAGCCTCTCAAAGTACTGGGATTACAGATGTGAAGCACCATGCCGGGCTGCAGAACATTTTCACTATCCCAAAAAGAAACCCAGTACCCATTAGCAGTCTCTCCCTATTTTCCTCCCACCCCCAACCCCCCAAGTCCCTGGTAACCATGAATCTATTTTTATGTTTCTATGGATTTGTGTATTCTGAACACTTCACATAAATAGAATCTCATTCATTTTTATATATATATACACACACACACACACACACACATATATATATAAATGTGTGTGTGTGTATAGGCATATATACATATAGAGAGAGAGAGAGACAGTGCAGCCTCTTTTTTTTTGAGACTATATATATACACACATATATATGTAGTATTTTCTATGGATGCCAGTTCTTATGGTAGATGTTAGCATCACAAATTTGTATAAAATCTGTGCCCGCCTTCATAGTCCAACAAGAAACGTCTGCTGAGTGTAGAACTTCAGGGAGTTCTCTCATGGACACAACAGTCTCACTCACACTCATATTAGCTGGCAGAGGCCCTCTGTACCAGTGATATGCTTGGGCCAAGGGCCCCTGGGTTGATCATCATTAGGTAGACATCACCCAGTGCCCTGTCTCATGTGCTGAACAGGGCTAGCAATGTCGACTTTCACTTTGGGAGGCTGAGTTGGGTGGCTCACTTGAGGCCAGGAGGTCAAGACCAGCTGGCCAACACGGTGAAACTCTGTTTCTACTAAAAATACAAAAATTAGCTGGGCATGGTGGCATACGCCTATAGTGCCAGCTACTCAGGAGGCTGAGGCATGAGAATCACTTGTACCCAGAAGGCAGAGGTTGCAGTGAGCCAAGATCGTGCCACTACACTCCAGCCTGGGTGACAGAGTGATAAAGATCTAAAAAAAAAAAAAAAAAAAAAAAGTGTCAGTGTCAACCTTTACTTCTATTTTATCAAGTTCTTGTACCAGCCTGTCCTTTTCAAAGGACACCCTTCTTGGGAAAGATTAAGTTTTTGGTTGTTTTTAAATGTATGGATCCAATTTGTCTTTTTCATTTCATTAAGGTCAAATACATATTTGTCCTGGGTTTCCAATAAGGTATTTGAGATTTTCCTGTGCCATAATGACCATATTTGGTACAGGCAAGGCGATATACTAAGGTCTCTCTACAGATCTTGAAAATCAGATTAGCCTTGGAGGATTAAGTTAGTAACAACTAATACACCCTGGAGGACACCAGCCCTTTGGAAGGCATTCATTTGAATAGACTAGAAAAGCAGTTGAGGTTGGGAGTTTCTCATTTCAGGCAAAGTGACAAGGGAGTGGTCTCAGAAAATATGATCTTAACTAAGAAAGCTAGAACCTGTACTACTCTAGAAGACTGTTCACAAATGGTAGCAGGGCCCATGTGGAGTGGAGCTTGGAAAGAGGAAGCTTAATGTGCAAAAATTCAATATCCCTGCAACTCTCTAGAAATTGGCAAGATGGTCCCTCAGAAGAACAGATCTCTGTGGTGAGTGAGATATCACAGCTCCATGAGGTGAACACCAAACCTTCCAACCACCAGTTGTCTCCCACGTACTTATGGAGAGTGGTAGACAAAACACACTGAACTGCTTCATTTGTACATTGATCTCTTGTGAGCTGGCTTTGTGGGAGTTAGTCCTAGAAAGTCTTTATGCACTGGCAAGATTTTCTGACCTGAAGAAGTAGGAATCATGGAAAATGATGACCTACCAAAGTACAGATCTAGAGAACTGAGGTTTGGAGAACATGAAAACCATGGTCAAACACATGAAGGCCTGCCACTGAGAATTCAACTAGCAATACACAGGCCCAACTAATATGTAAGAAAGACACTATAAAGTAGTAGTTAGGAACACAGGCTCTGGAGACAAACGACTTGGCTCTAACACTTACTGGCTCCATGACCTTGAACAACTTAGGCTCCATGTGCCTCAATTTCTCCATGTGTTAAATAAAGTGATTGTGAAGATTTAATGAGATAATCCAAATAAATGCTTAGTACGACGTATGGAACACAGCAAGTTCTCGAGAGACTAGCCATTACATCATTATTGTCCAAAGAAGAAACAGACCACCCTGTAAGATTTGGAAGGGAGATCCCCCAGGACTCCTCCCATCCCCTGCCAGGAGTACAGAGGGACTAGTTTATTGAGGCCCAAACGCAAATTGATGCTGTTGAATTTACTTCAATTCCAGGGCTTCCATGCCCCTTAAACTCTTATAGACAACTCAAAATGAAAATGTGTTCTCAGCAGTTAATGTGTTTTCCATCTACAACCGCTTTTTTTGTCCTATCATTCAACTAATATATATTTTTCCGAGTACTATGGCAAAGCGCCTGTTAGTGTTTGAGGGCACAAACGGGGAAAGGTGTGGCCCTTGCCCTCCAGAAGCTTTGCATCTTACTGGGACAACGGGATTAGAAAATCACAAAGTTCGCTGGTGATTCAAATAGATGCGTTAGATTTAAGCCAAGCATTCATCTGATGCTTGATTTAACGAGCCATAACCATGGGAAGGGTCGGGAAAATCATTCTCTCTAGAATCACTCCATTGTATGGAACATGAGAAGCTTGTTTGTATACTAAAACCAATCATACTCTCACCCTCTCAGTCTCAATCTCTCTCTCCTTTCCACTCCCTTAAAAGTACAGCCACTAAGGGTAGTGAAGACTCTGGGGCCTTATAGGCCCCAAATCTCAGGTTTTTTTCTTTTTTTTTTTTTTTTTTTTTTAAGAGACAGGGTCTTGTTCCATCACCCAGGCTGGAGTGCAGTGGCAATCACAGCTCACTGCAGCCTCAAACTTCTGGACTCAAGCAATTCTCCCACCCCAGCCTCTTGAATAGCTGGGACTACAGGCATGAGTCATCATGCCCAGCTAACAGGCTCACATTTTGGCTCACCTAGCTCACTTAGCAGATGGTGAAGGCAGAGACAGTGGCCTCTGCATTACAAGTTCATGCTACATTCCTTCACAGGATGTTCGAAGGCTTGTCTGTTATTTATTTGTAATTACTGCTTTAGCACTCATCTCCCTCCCATTTGTAAGTCCAATGAAGGGAAGGATGGTGTGCTTTGTTCATCATGTCTTACAGTTAACCCCTAACACAGACTTTGTATGACATTTTTACCTTAATTCCAGGCTTCTTTCAGGTTCCACACAGTCTGGTTGCTACAATTTAAGTATATTACTCTGGTGTAGAATGTCAGGTAGGGGAGAGAAGCCCCCAGGGCCTGCCTTGGATTCTGTGGACAAACATCCAGGGACAGAAAACACTAGGAGGCTCCATTCATATTGGAACAGTAACTCCCCAACCCACCCCACTGCCCCGTTTACTGACTCCTCTGTTGCCTCAAGAAATTCATAGCACCTTCGGGCAGGGGAACAACAGTGTGGTGTTTATTGAAATCTACATCTGGTAGTAATTTGTTCAACAACAACCAGCTTTTCCTCCATCGTTCTCTTCAGTCAAATAATCCACAGGGGCCCATAATACCCACAACTGCTCATTTGTGCAAGGCCTATATTGTGTCAGTTTATGTTCCTAATTACAGATTTGGGTTTATCAACAAGTTTCAGCATGGCAAGTGAAGTTTTTAGACTGTGGAGGAGACTGAAGGCACATGTCCTGAAGCAGAGATGCTGTCACTGAGCCTGGCCATCTGGGCTGAGGGATGAAGCCTCATGCTGACCTTAGGGGCTCCAGCTCCTGAGTCCACACTGGGTGAGCAGAAGCAGCCAGAGTACTCCCCTTCCCCGCCCCAAGAGGTGTGGCCTCAGGATAGTATGGAGGAACCCGGAAGGAGGAAAAGCCTAGAATGAGGCTTCTGTGTAGCACGGAGAAAGGAGGAGGCACTGTGCTCCAATCTCAGAGAAAGTTCTTTCTTTGGAGGAGGTGGTAAGGGAGACTGTGCAGCTAGTTTGCTCAACTCCTCAGTGAATAAACACTTCTTTTCTGGTATCTGTGGTTAGGTGAGAAAATGGGGGTAAATCCAGAAAGCAGAGTTAGTCAAGGTTGGGGACAAATCTGGGGACTGGAATTTCATGACTTTCACTCAACTCCATAATAATGAATTGCTGATAGAAAAGCAGCATTTTTTGGAAGGGGCAGGAACAGACATAGGAATAGAATTAAGAGGAGACTGAACTTATAATGGACTTCTATCATATATGCCCGACACCCATCCACCTGTATCAGTTTGTTGAGAAGGACTGTCCCCCATCACTCCAACCACATAGTTCTGAGGGAGGCTGCCAATCACTATGACCTGCCCCTGGCCCAAGCTGGCCAATCATGGCAGCCCTTCCCTTTCTACTGCCAGCTGTCCAGAGATGGCATGTGACCCAGGCCTGGCCAATCACAGTCCTTATCTGGGATTTTTTGGAGCCACTAGGCAAGATTTCTTAAAGAATGATATTTTGGAACTGCCTGAGCCCATGTTTCTTGCTATATGGGGGAAAAAAGAACTTGTTGGTAGTGAGAGAGAATAAAGCCAACAAAGAACAGAGATGATCAACACTAAGATGGTCTTGACACTAAATCCCCCCCTCCCCCCATCTAGAGTCCTTGAAGCCCAGATTTCATGAGCTGGTTTCCTTATTAGCAATCAATTACTTTTTTTTTTTTTTTTTTTGAGACGGAGTCTCGCACTGTCGCCCGGGCTGGAGTGCAATGGTGCGATCTCGGCTCACTGTAACCTCGGCCTACCAGGTTCAACAGATTCTCCTGCCGCAGCCTCCTGAGTAGTTGGGATTACAGGTGCCTGCCACCATAGCAGGCTAATTTTTTGTGTTTTTAGTAGAGATGGGGTTTCACCATGTTGGGCAGGCTGGTCTCAAACTCCTGACCTTGTGATCCACCTGCCTCAGCCTCCCAAAGTGCTGGAATTACAGGCGTGAGCCACTGCATCCAGCCAATAAGTTACTCTTTTACGCTAAAAAGAGTTCAAGCTTTTGGTTTCTATCACTTGTAACCAGGGTATGGATGGCTAACAAAAGGTTTTTCACTGAAAATGATTGCTATGATGATCAACTGAGTAAATGCAAGTAAATTCCCGCTGAAAAAGACAAGGTGCCAGCCAAGTGTCAGATATTCATCAGTTGTGATATGGTTACACGTGACAGATGGGCACTAAAAACACCACTGACTTGATGTCAGGCAGTGAGTTTCAGAAAACTGTTTATTACAGAGACCTTTGAAGATACACAGAGGTAGATGGACAACATGATGTCTCTTATACCTCCCCAGCCCCAATAACCATCACTCATGGCCCAGTCCAGGAGACCAGTGGTTTCAACCACCTCCCCCTGGAGCATAGCTGGTTCACCTCGACTGTGCCATGGTTCCAGGCCCAAGTAGCCCCTTGACTGGATTTAGAGGTTGGGTCCCTGGCAATGGGGCAGCATCTTACAGGAAGAAGTCAAAAGTCAAGAATTCATGAATTCAGCCTGGTCAGGCTTGCAGTCTGCTCAAGTATCATGACATATCATGTGCCTCATTCTTTTAAAGGCTCATTTATGACATTTTAATATTGTCATTGGATGTGTGTTTTGTCACAGTAGGTATCAATGTAAGAAAATCTTCTTAGTGCTAAAAGTAAACCAGATACAAAAAAGTATTTTAAATGTTGATGCCAAGTTTCCTCTCTGGACTAAATTAAGGAGTCTCCTCCTTTTTATAACTCATTTACAAAAGTAGACTATAGTCTTACAAATAAAGAGTCTCTGGCATACTTAATTCAGGGTGCAGACAAGGAAGATGATTGCAACCATGAAATCTAGGTGTTAAAGACTTATTCTATCATTATTATAGAATGGTAGGTTGGAAGGGATCTAGTAACATTTAATCCAATTTAATCATGCTTTATGGGTGCAGGTGTGGTCTAAACTTTTTTTTTTTAAAGCATCCTAGATAATTCTGATGGGCAGCCAAGGTTCAGAACTGCTGCTCTAACCCAGCCAATACTTTTATTTAGCAAATGAGGATGCTGAGGGCCAGAGGTGTGGGACTCTGACCAACTTAAACATCTGGGATTAGAACAAAGGTCACTGGGCTCCATCATACTTTTCAAGTGAATAACCAGGTCATCCTACTGTGCTTTCTTTTCACAGGAGCTATACAAGTGTAACATATGAAAATTTTTGGAGTTGAAGTAGAGAAACTGTCAGAAAATTAGAATCCAAGTAAGTAATGTACATAAGATGTTTAACTTCACTGGTGATCAGGAAAATGCAAAGTAGAAGCCTAATGTGATATTGTTATACAGATTGGCAAAAATTTTAAAATATGACAGTACCAAGATTCTGGTAAGGATATGGGACCACAGAAACTACCATATACTACCGGTATTCATGTAAGTCAGTGAACGGCTTTGGAAAACAGTCATTATTTAATAAAGTTGAAGATGCATATTTTCTTTTAATTTGTAAGTTCAGGGGTATATGTGCAGGCTTATTATATAGGAAAACCTGTGACATGGGGGCTTGTTGTACAGATTATTTCATCACCCAGGTATTAGGCCTAGTGCCCATTAGTTATTTTTCCTGATCCTCTTCCTCCTACTACCCTCCATCCTCCACCAGACCCTAGTGTGTGTTGTTTCCCACTGTGTGTCCATGTGTTCTCATGATTCAGTTCCCACTTATAAGTGATAACATATGGTATTGGGTGTTCTGTTCCTGCATAAGTTTGTAAGGATAAAGGCCTTCAGCTCCATCCATGATCTCATTCTTTTTTATGACTGCATAGTATTCCATGGTGTATATGTACTACATTTTCTTTACCCAGTCTACCATTTATGGACATTTAAGTTGATCCTATGTCTTTGCTATTATGAATAGTGCTGCAGTGACGATCTGTGTGCATGTGTCTTTATGGTAGAATGATTTATATTCCTTTGGGTATATACCCAGTAATGGGATTGCTGGGTCAAATGGTATTTCTGTTTTTAGGTCTTTGAGGAATCTTCACACTGCTTTCTACAACGATTTAACTAATTTACACTTCCACCAATAGTGTATAAGCGTTCCTTTTTCTCCACAACCTCGCCAGCATCTGTTGTTTGACTTTTTCATAATAGCCATTCTGACTGGTGTGAGATGTATCTCACTGTGGTTTTGATTTGTATTTCTCTAATGACTAGTGATGATGAGCTTTTTAACGTATGCTTTTTGGCCACAGGTATGTCTTCTTTTGAAAAGTGTTGTTTATGTCCTTTACCCACTTTTTAATGGGGTTGTTTTTTCCTTATAGATTTGTCTAAATTTCTTGTAGATGCTGGATATTAGACCTTTGTCAGATGCATAGTTTGAGAAAATTTTCTCCCATTCTGCAGATTATCTATTTACTGATAGTTTCTTTTGCTGTGCAGCAGCTCTTTAGTTTAATTAGATCCCATTTGTCAATTTTTGCTTTTGTTGCAATTGCTTTTGGCATCATCATGAAACTTTTGCCTGTTCCTATGTCCAGAATTAATGGCTAGGATGTCTGGATGTTTTCCAGGGTTTTAATAGTTTTGGGTTTTACATTTAAGTCCGTGATCCAGAAGAGGCATATTTTCTATGACCCAACAATTCTAGTATGAGGTAAATAACTTATAGTATACCTTCACAAAGAGGGTGATATCACCCCCAAAGGAGCAAAAATTGGTCTTTGGCAGGCAAAAGAAATCTTAGATATGACAGTGTTTAGCGGCTCTCCAAAGCTCAGCCCTATCTGACAAACCCTATTCTTTAGTATTAATTAAATTCTAAACTGTTGGTATTAAATTGCCCCCTAGAAGGAGTGATAATGAAAAGAAGGCTGAGAAATACCCAGAGAAATGCTGCACATGAACCGCAGGAGATACATACCAGAATGCTCCAAACAGCACACTTTATTATGAGACTAGAAATGCTACAAAAGTCCAGCTACTGTAGAGGAGAAATTTCAATATATCCAATTATGAAACACTATATAGTAATGAAAATTAACTTTAGTTGCACACCAAATGGGTAACCTTTACAATATTGAGCAAAAAAGACACAAAAGAATCTACATATTATAGATAATTCTGTTTAAAAAATTCAAAGTCAGGCAAAGAGACTTATATTGTCTAAGGACCCATATACCAGACTGAAATTGTACAGGAAAATTATTCTTTCTAGTTACTAGTTACTTCTAGGCCTGTGGTCAGGAAGTAAAATATGAGATGGGTGAAAGGCAATAGAGTATTTTTTGACCAGGGTGTTTAAATCATACTTGTTCTCTATATAAAATGTTTTAAGATTTTTTCTGCATATGTTATAGCTCATTTGGAAATATTAAAATATAAGAGAAAAAAGCAAGGGGAAAATTTTCTTGATCTTTGTCATTTTAATTTTTCTAAAGCATTGTTTGGCTCAAGTTATTCCTCTATTCACAAGTAATAATACAAACCTTCTCAGCCAGGTGCAGTAACTCAGACCTGTAATCCCACTCAGGCCTGTAATCCCAACACTTTGGGAGCCTGAGGCGAGTGGACTGTTTGAGCCCAGGAGTTCCAGACCAGCCTAGGCAACATGGCAAAACCCTGTCTCTACTAAAAATGCAAAAAATTAGCCAGACATGGTGACGCATGCCTGTGGCCCCAGCTACTCGTTTGGATGAGGTGGGAGGATCACTTGAGCTTTAAGGTTGAGGCTACAGTGAGCCAAAATTGTGCCACTGCACTCCAGCCTGGGCGACAAGGTGAAACTCTGTCTCAAAAAACAAGAACGAAGAAAAGAAAACCACCTCAAACGTGCATGGTGCTTTCATTTATATAATCTCCTTTGCCCCTCAGCCTTAGTAGTAAGGAGTGAGCCAGAACTCATTTTAAGGGAGATAATGGCTTAAGTTAGAAAGACTAGTAGGAGTGCCAGGTGGATCCCATGGGGAAGTAGACAGGCTTTGCCTAACAAAAGATCAGCTGAGCAGGCTGGAGGTGGGAGCACGCCCGACACAGAAGTATGTATGGTGGCACAGAGGGAGCACACGGGGACACGTGGAGAAGAGGCCATGTTCAGCTGTCCTTTTGAGGAGCCAATTTCAAAACAGGGAAGAATGTCCTTTCTAAATGATGTTTTAATCAAGTAGTTGCCACTGTTTCACACTATGAGGTTTTTACACAGATTTTTGGGGAACGATAATACATATTCTTACACCCTCACTAAAATCAAATAGTTGTTTTTCCTTTTGTTTGTTGTACAGCTAAGGTCTTGCTCTGTGGCCCAGGCTAGAGCGAAGTGGCACAATCTCAGCTCACTGCAGCCTCGAACTCCTGGACTCTAGCAATCCTCCCACCTCAGCCTCCCAAGTAGTTGGGACTACACGCATGTGCCACCAAACGTGGCTAATTTTTGTTTTTTTGTAGAGATGGGGTCTCACACTGTTGCCCAGGCTGGTCTTCAATTTCTACTGTCACACAATCCTGCTACCTCAGACTCCCAAAGTGCTGGGATTACAGGCATGAGCCACTGCACCTGGCCCTAAAATATTTTAACATAGGTTATTCTACAATGAAACCACCTGTTTCTAATCACTTTGACACTCTAATAATATCCATTTAATACATATTAAAATTTTAATGGCTAATGATTGTTTAAAGTTCAAGGTATTTAAGTTCAAAGCCCTATGATATATATCCGGAAACATTTTTAGGAAAAAAAATCCATAGTTTTCCATTTGGTTCATTTGTATTTAGTTTTCAATAAGGAATGTTTATATTGAAGATTTCAAAGCACATCAACTTTGTGGAGTAGGAATTATGCCATTTTATAGACGAAACCCAGGCAAGATGAAGTGATGCAACTAGTGATGGAGCCAGGAGTGAATTCCTACTCTTCAGGACTCACATCCTATGCTCCCCTCCGTAAGACCACCCTGTTTCTGGGCCCACACTGCTAAGGGCTGAAGAGAGCTTGGCTTACTATTACTTCAGCCAAGCGATCATGGTACTGGATGATAACACTGTATTTCCATAGGTTATTACTGAAAGAAAGAGAGAGGCTAGGTGCAATGGCCCACACCTGTAACCTCAGAACTTTGTGAGGTTGAAGCAGGTGAATGGCTTGAGGCCAGGAGGTCAAGACCAGCCTGGCAACATAGTGAAACCTCATCTCTATAAAAAATAGAAAAATTGGGCCAGGCGTGGTGGCTCACGCCTGTAATCCCAGCACTTTGGGAGGCCGAGGTGGGTGGATCACCTCAGGTCAAGAGTTCAAGATCAGCCTGGCCAATATGCTGAAACCTGTGTCTACTAAAAATATGAAAATTAGCCAGGCATGGTGGCAGGCGCCTGTAGTCCCAGCTACTTGGGAGGCTGAGGCAGGAGAATCACTTGAACCCGGGAGGCAGAGGTTGCAGTGAGCCAAGATCACGCCATTGCATTCCAGCCTGGGCAACAGAGCAAGACTGTCTCAAAAAAATAAAAATTAAATTAAGAAAAAAAAAAGGAGAAAGGGGAAGGGGGAAACAGAGTACAGATAAACCAATATTTGGGTACAGAAACTTGTAACAGTTACCTCTAAAAGACTGGTTCCAAACTGGTGCTTTAAAACTTAATTCAGGCCGGGTGCAGTGGCTCACGCCTGTAATCCCAGCACTTTGGGAGGCTGAGGCGGGTGGATCACAAGGTCAGGAGTGCAAGACCAGCCTAGCCAAGATGCTGAAACCTTGTCTCTACTAAAAAAAAACAAAAAAATTAGCTGGGCATGGTGGCGTGCACCTGTAATCCCAGCTATTCAGGAGGCTGAGGCAGAGAATTTCTTAGACCCAGAGGCAGAGGTTGCAGTGAGCCGAGATCATGCCACTGTGCTCCAGCCTGCGCGACAGAGTGAGACTCTGTCTCAAAAAATAAATAAAAATTTTAAAATCCAACTTTCCTTCCTTTTAATAAAGTGTGGGGTAAAATTAAGTATGGCCTCTTTCAAAGAGGATTAAGGTAGGATAAACACAAATGCTTTAAAGCTAGCAGCAAATTAAAACAAAACAAAAATATCCCATAGCAGTTTACATATTTGTTATTAGAACCTCAACAATTTTGTCCTGCAACAATAAGATATACATATTTCTAGTTTAATACTGAATTTTTTTCACCAGATAGCTGAATAAAAGCAAGTGGGGGCCAGGCACCGTGGCTCACGCCTATAATCTCAGCACTTTGGGAGGCCGAGGCAGGTGGATCACCTGAGGTCAGGAGTTCGAGACCAGCCTAACCAGCATGCTGAAACCCCATCTCTACTAAAACCACAAAAATTAGCCAGGCATCAGGTGCCTGTAATCCCAGCTACTTGGGAGGTTGAGGCGGGAGAATAGCTTAAACCCAGGAGGCAAAGGTTGCAGTGAGCCGACACTGCGCCACTGCACTCCAGCCTGGGCAACAAGAGCAAACCTCCGTCTCAAAAAAAAAACAAGTGGGGACCAACTCTTAATTTCCCTTTACAACTCAGGGCAGAGTAAAGGCCAAAAAGAAAGGACTTATCTGTTAACCTGCTCTTTTCCCAGTGGCAGGTTGGGATTGGAGTCACAAGCTCATCTATAAGTAAAATCTCATTCCCACAGATTTTATTAGAAGCCAGTTTAAGAGTAAGAAAGTACAGTAATGCTGGCTGACCAGGCCCCACGATGGTACAGTGGAAGAAACCATGCTATCTGAGAAGCAGTTTTAAGGACACAGATAAAGAGCAAAACCACTTTTGGAAACGGCTCAATATGAAAGTAGAGATATGCTCTATAAAGCAGAATGCCTCTGCATCACCCTATGCACATCTTCCTCTGCTTCCAGCCTTATGAAGTGTACTGTAAACCTCAAGATGTAGATAAATCCTGAGCACAGCTAAAGTCTCGACAACTTCATCCATAAAATGGGATAACAGCCACCTCATAAGATTGTTATGGGCATCAAAAGGGCAGGTACAAAAGTGCCCTGAAAATTACGGATAACACAATTAACATTAGTTGCTATATGTTGGTACTCTCTTGGTACTCTTGGTACCAAGAGTACTCTTCATCAGAGATCTTGGATGCAGTCATGACACCATCAGTAGTGTTTTGGTATTCTTCATCAGAGATCTTGGATGCGGTCATGACACAGGCACTTCTGGAATGCTCTGTTCTTTCCTGCACTTGGAGCTCCAACCTTCAAGACCCAGCTCAAAGCCTAACTCTTGCCTGGAGCTTTCTCTTGCACCTGATGCCCCTGAAACCCTGCAGAACTTACTGAACTATGTGCACACCCACTGCCCTGCAGTCCTAGTGACATTCCTGTCCTATCTCCCCAACTATACTGCGTCAGCCTCCTAAAAGCCTGGCTTGTACCCTTTGATTCCCACATCGTGAACTCAGCAAAGGGTCAATAAATATCTGTTGACTGATAGAAGCCATGATGGAACATCAACATTTAATTTAAAAAAATATACAACTTACGATATTTCACATTTCCTTCCCTCCCTGTTCCCCTACAGCTGAGAAGCAAGATGGATCAAGACTAAGAGCTCAGGCCCGACGCAGTGGCTCACGCCTGTAATCCCAGCACTTTTGGAGGCCAAGATGGGCAGATCATTTGAGGTAAGGAGTTCGAGACCAGCCTGGCCAACATGGTGAAACCCTGTCCCTACTGAAAATACAAAAAATAGCCGGGCGTGGTGGCAGGCGCCTGTAGTGCCAGCTACTTGGGAGGCCGAAGCAGGAGAATCGCTTGAACCTGGGAGGTGGAGGTTGCAGTGAGCCAAGATCACGCCACTGCACTCCAGCCTGGGCAACATGGTAAAACTCTGGAAAGAAAAGAAAGAAAGCAAAGGAAGCAAAGAAAGAAAAGAAAAAAGAAAAGAAAAGAAGACTAAGAGCTCAGAACTAAAAATCAATTTAATTTTACAGTCTCAAAATAAGGAAACTCCCCAAACTCAACACATATATCAGCTGTTATGTTTGCAAGTGAGAAGAGTCAGCTGTAAAAATACAGCCCCTAGAATAGCGGTCACAGGGCAACTGCAAGAACACCTCCCGGGAAGCCTCCACTGCTGATGTGAAGTCAGGAAGTTAGGCTCAGCAGCGCCACAGGCCAGAGAATCTCCACTTCCTGATCCCCAAGAATTCCTTTAGTTTTCACTTTCTCTCACACATATTAGATACTGAAAAACCCCTCCTACCCAGCAAATGCACTAATTTACCTAATTTTTTAAATAACTCAACGGGATTCATAACTACCCATCAGAGCTTCTGGCCAGGTCAGATAACAGTATGCCATTCCATTCTGAGACAACAGAATTTAGTTTAAAAAGAAAAAAATGTTGATTTTTGTTTTGTTTTAGTTAAGACAAGGTCTCCCTCTGTCTCCCAGGCTAGAGGACAGTGGCACAATCTTGGCTCACTGCAACCTCCACCTCCCGGGTTCAAGCAATCCTCCCACTTCAGCCTCCCAAGTAGCTGGGACTACAGGTACGAACCACCACGCCTGGCTAACATCTTGATAGTTTAGTTGGTCAGTGTAATCTTTTCAAGTTCTAAATGTTTTATTCCTGTTTGACTTTTCAAAATATTGAAAATAGCCTTCATAGTCCCATTCCTATCTCCTTAAAAGCCTCCACCATTGGGGACCCTGGATGGAGGATGGGTGGGGACCCTGGATGGAGGATGGGTGGGAACCACTGCTCAGGGCTGGTTGGCTCTCAGGGCTGCTTCAATCAGACCAGGATGCCCCGGTGACACCCAGAGAAGACGCTCACCTAGACGAGGCCTGCCTGGAGCAGCAGGACCTCAGGGGCATGTTGCCTAATAGGGTAATCGTGTCTCCCCATTTAGACAGGAGCGTGAGGGTGTCAAGGGAATTAAAAAGATATGCTCAAGGGTATATCACTTGGTATGTATGACCAGTGCTTAAGTATTATTGGAAAAAACTCTAAGTATAACATTACCAACTTGAGGAAAAAGCAAATAATAGTTTAAAATCCTGTTAATTTCTGGGAAAATTTGGACACGTACTGGATTTTAGGTGGCATTATGGAATTATTCTTTGTTCTGTGATGATGGTACTCTGTTTACATCAGAGAATGTCTGTATTCTTAGCAGACTCAGCTAAAATTTAGGGGTGAGGTGTCACTGTATATAAAATTTGCTTTCAAATGGTTTAACAAAAGAGAAAACAAGTAAGTGTGTATATGAACTGTAATCAGATGTACAGGGAGTGCATGCACGTATACGGAGAGATAAACCACATGTGGCAAAATGTTAGTTGTGGGATCCAGGTAGGAGGTATGTGGGTATCCACTGTACTTTTCATTCAACTTTCTGGTATATGTGGGAATTTTCAAGCTAAAAAATCTTGGGGGAAAAACTGTGTGGTAAACAGGGAAATTTTAAAAATTCAGACCCAGGTTGGGATTTAGATCCTCTAAACACCTGCTTAAACTTACACAGATAGCAAAGTGCTCTCATCTTCCCCAACCCCCTTATCTGCCATGTCTTCTATGGATGGAGCCAACTGTGGCTTTCTCCCTCCCCGTAGCAAGCACAGAAGGGAGGCATTTGGTTGGTAGGCCCCCTTCCATCTCTCCCCGCAGTGTTTACAGGCTAGCCATAGTATAAGAAAAGGCTAAAGGAGGTGCACAGAGACTAAGGCTTTGAAAACTGAGGTACAATAAAAACGGAAGAGATCCTTGCCATAATCTACAGAAAACGCATTCCTAACAACAATGAGCTAACATCCTACGACAGCCTGTTACAGACGGAAAATCAACACTGCATGCAGAGAGAGCCAGAGAAAGGAGAGCGGGAAGGAGAAACAAAGTGCCCCAACTATGGGCACTTTTTGGCTTGCTTTTTAAACATCTGTATTGATAATTCACACATACGATTCATCCATTTGAGGTATAGAATTCAATGGTTTTAGTATATTCACCATTGTGCAACCATCATCACTATCTAAGATTAGAACATTTCATCACCTTGAAAGGAAACACTTATCTGTAAGTAGCCACTGATTTTCCCCTAATCCCCCATCCCCACCTGCTGACAACCATTAATCTACTTTCTGACTATATGGATTTTAAAACTCTGGACATTTCATACGGAGATCCTACAATATGTGGCCTTTTGTGACTGGCTTCTTTACTTAGCATAACGTTTTCAATGTTCATCCATACTACAGCATGTATTAGTGCTTCCTTATTATTGCTTAATACTCCATTATTCCAGTGTAATAGCTGACATTTTATTCATCCCTTCATCAGCTTATGAACATCTGCATTGTTTCTACTTTTTGGCTATTATGAATAAATAATGGTGTTATGAGCATTTGTGTACATTTGTGTGCACATTTTCATTTCTCTGGGCTATATTGATACACACATACACATATCTGATTATGGTACTGCTCCTTGTGGAAGAGGGCTACACTACAGGCAGGGTGTCCAGAGTAGCCTTGGCTATATATCTAAGAGTACGATTTCTGGGTCACAGGGTAATTCTATGTTTAATTTTTCAAGGAACTGCTAAAACAGTTCTCCAAAGTGGCTGCAGAATGACACTCCCACTAGTAGGTAGGAGGCTTCTAATTTCTCTACATCTTCATAAACACTTGATGTTGTCATTTTGATTATAGCCATCTTACTGGGTATGAATGCCATCTCACAGTAGTTTCGATTTGCATTTTCCCAATGGCTATTGATGTTAGGCATCTTATTTGATTATGGTATCATTTAATTATCTGTATATCTTCTTTGGAGAAAAGTTGTTTTAAATCTAATGCCCATTTCTAATTGAGTTCTATGTCTTTATATTATTAAGTTGTAAGAGTTCCCTATATATTCTGGGTTTTGTTGTTGTTTTTATTTATTTATTTATTTATTTTTTTTTTTTTTGAGACGGAGTCTCACTGTGTCTCCCAGGCTGGAGTGCAGTGGCGCGATCTCGGCTCACTGCAAGCTCCGCCCCCCGGGTTCACGCCATTCTCCCGCCTCAGCCTCCCAAGAAGCTGGGACTACAGGCACCCGCTACCGCGCCCGGCTAGTTTTTTTTTTGTATTGTTAGTAGAGACGGGGTTTCACCATGTTAGCCAGGATAGTCTCGATCTCCTGACCTTGTGATCCACCCGCCTCGGCCTCCCAAAGTGCTGGGATTACAGGCTTGAGCCACCGCGCCCGGCCTGTTGTTGTTTTTAGAGATGGGTTCTCACTGTGCTGCCCAGGCTGGTCTCCAGCTCCTGGGCTCAAACGATGCACACACCCCAGCCTCCCAAGCAGCTGGGACTATAGGCACATGCCACCACACCCAGCTTAGAGTTCCCTCTATCTTCTAGATACCAGACCCCTATCAGGTATGATTTGCAAAATGCTATTCTCTCTCATACTGTGGACTGCTTTCTCATGTTCTTGATTATGTCCTTTGAAGCACAAAGTTTAAAATTTTGATGTAGTCCAATTTACTTTTTCTTTTGTAAGGTGCTTTCTTGCTTAATATGGTAATTGTGAGGAGTAGGAATTATTAATCACATCCTACAAAATGATGGAAACAAAGGTCAATGAAGTAAATAACCCAAGGTCTCACATGACTGCTGCACACAGTCCTGCCTGACACGGCCCACACAGAGGAACATGGCAGTCTTTGTTATGTGTGGGAGCTGGGGTATGAACTCAGACCTTCTGACCAGGCCAGGACTTGGGCTACTCATACACTCTATGAGTATTCTAATGTAATATGGCTGACTGTTAAAGAAACTTCCCTGTTACTACACATTCAGCATTCTAAGGATGCTATTAAAGTAAGAGGGCTTTGGAAGCTGTACTGAGGGGTAGTGAGTAGCATGTTTCGTGAACATACCCAATTATGGCCAGGGAGGATTTGAGTTTATAAAGAAGTCGAAAGTGGCACCAAGTCTCGTGAAGGAGGTAAGTTATTAGGCTGAATTATACCATTTTAGATTTATACGTAGAGTGACACACACCAATCGATACAAAGTATAAGCAATATTCTATTAAAGTTCAAAGTAGATGTAAATCTCAAAATCTGCAGAAAGTTTCTGGCAATGGTAGCTAGATATAATAGATACCAAAGAATATTTATAAAATGTATAAATAGTACTTTGATACATTTTTAAACACTTATGTAAAAATTGTCCATCTTTTTCCTTTTTGCTTATACATGGTATATTTGAATCAAAATCACTAAATTAGAGTTGAAAAGCATTTCACTTTTTCTAGAAAAGAGACTTAAAAAAAAGAATTTCACATGATTCAATCCTCTCATTTTAAGTGGGGAAACATGCACAGAACACTGAAGGATTCATCCAAGGTCACTCATGAGAACACTGGTGGAACCAGGACTACAATGTAAGAAGGACTGGATTCCCATGTTCTATTTCTTAATACTAGTTGTCTTTGCTTTGCTTTTAGCATTTATGATTCCCCCCACCCCCCTTCTTTCTCCCTTAGACTTCTCCAAGCAGATTATACCATCCAAGACTCTTTTCCGAAGGGTGGGGAACTCTGCCCAGACTTCATTGTCTATTCTCCAGTTGCAACCTTCCCTAATACCAATTTATCCAAACATCTCAAATTCATGTAGATAACTCTGACAGCAAATACAAGGTACACATTTTATAAAGTAAGTTATAAGTGAGATACTGCCAAGCTTTATTTCAAAAACCAAGCTCTAGTTTCCAATCTAAGAAGTAAATGGCTTTCTGCCTGTTTCTGCCTTTCCTCCCTCACTCAGGAGAGAGGGCCAAGGCTGTGTCTTAAGGGATTGCTTCATAAGGAAAAATCAAGGCAGGACACAGTCCCAGGATGGCCAGCACGGGTTGGAAGTGAGCTAGCAGAAGGCTCTGGGAAAAGGGAACTGGATTCATGAGCAGGCTAGTTCAATCCCCAGAGCGATTTCTCTCCATTGGAAACAGGTCTGAGTGCTGACACGGGGGTTTCCCACAGCTTCTACTGGCCTCCAAAGGCATATTTGTCATCAGAGGCTCTTGATGAAGCTGTACATAAATATCTGACTGTTGTTAAATGCAAAACAAAACAAAAAAAAATATTCCACAGGAACCAAATCAAAACCAGCTGTGTGGGGGAGAGGCCAAAATCTCAGTGTAAGTGCAAAAGGCCCAGCAGAAACACTTGTTAATTGTGTTATTTACTTTGCTGAATAGTAAACTGCTGTGCCAATGAAGTCATATCACATGACCGTAATGTTTTTCATATGACTTTCTGGCTATGGGAGAAATGGGCATATTCTAGAATTCTGAGTTCTATAGTGAATGAATCATAATCTACATTTTAATTCATAATCAGTTCATCAGCTCAGCCCTATTCATTTCTGCTGGTCTGTTTATGATTTTATAGCCTGTGTTATGGTTGTTGCTAAACTTTCTTTTTAGATCATTCATTAATCCCCAAATCTGAAGAAAGGAAGTTCTGTTTAGTACAACCTTGACAAAATGCAAATTATGTTAATGGTGCACTGTAATTGCAACCCTGAACTCATAACTGCATGGTACAACATCAAATACTGATAATATGGTCAAGGCAAGAAAGTAAAACAGTCTAAAATTAATCCTGGAATCATGGAACATGCAAACTTTCATGAATAGGAATGAAGTAGTTCAGGGAAGTTGGGTAAAGGGACTTGGGAATTTGAATTTCTCAAGGATATACCAATATAGCTTGTTTTATTAACTCTCTTATAAATTAGTCTTATCTCTAGAGTTAGATTCAGTTAGCAAGTATTTTGCCATTTCTCAGAGTATGATGTTGAACCCACAGCTGGAACAAATAAATACATATGAACTGATACGTATTCTACTCATAGGATGAGAAATAACTCTAAGAAGGTAAGTCACAGCAAATTTTATGGAATATGGCTAAAGTGTTCATATGTTTGATTTAGACTGAGCCTTTCTTCAACAAACGCAGCTTTTTATTTATTTATCTATTTATTTATTCATTTATTTGTTTTTAAAATAAGAGACAAGGTCTTGCTCTGTCACCCAGACTGGAGTACAGTGGCACAATCATAGATCACTGTCTGCCACAAACTCCTGGGCTCAAGTGATCCTCCTGTCTCAGCATTGTAAGTAGCTGGTGTGGCACCATGCCTGGCTAATTTCTAATTTTCTTAAATAGGGACAGAGGCTCACCATCTTGCCCAGGCTGGCCTTAAACTCCCGAACCCAAGCAATCCTCCCAACTCAGCCTCCCGAAGTGCTGGGATTTCAGGTGTAATAAGCCACTGCACCCATCCCAAATGCAGCAATTTAAAAGATACTTGGTGAGAACCTCAGTAGCCCCATGACTTGGACACCCTGTGGTTCATCAACTTTAAGGCCATTTCCCTGGGTTCCAAATAGGCTAAATAAAGATCAAGGAGGGAGAGGGAGTCAGGATCAATCTCCAAGTATCCAAACCCATTCTCAGTAAAGGTCTTGGAAGTAAAGGTCAGAACTTTATGCAAAATTCCCTAATTCACAAGGCAACATTTTAAAAGGGGAGAAAGCTGAGTGGGGCCTTTCTTCCATGGAAACTCCTAATCCCCCATGAGCAGAATGCAACTATACTTTTGCATAGAATATGGGTATCTGTCCAAGTCCCCTTTTTAAAAATTTCAATAGTTTCTGGGGTACAGGTGATTTTTGGATATACAGTTAAGTTCTTTAGTGGTGATTTCTGTGATTTTAGTCCACCTGTCACTCAAACAGTGTACACAGCACCCATTATGTATGTAGTTTTTTACCCTTCACCCCCCTCCCAAGCTTCTCCCTCGCATCCCCAAAGTCCAGTATATCACTCTTATGCAAGGCCCTTTCTTCATAAAATATAACACTAGCAAAGGCAAATGGCATTTATGTGGTATTTAAAATTTTTAATCTATAACGAGATAAAATTAATCTACTACACACATTTCTCATTAAATTTTTTTTTTATTGCATTCTAGCTCTTTAGCCTCTCCTCACTGTGCTAAATGGAACAGGCTAAACCTCCTTTGTCTAGCTAAATCAATTTGCTAGTGCTCTTCTTTTTCTCCAAGCTCCATCTCCATCCCATCTCCAATGCCAGCTAGTCATTTTCACTCACTTATCCCATGACCTCAAAGTCATCACTACCTAAAACAAACTCATCTTTGTCAGCCTGGTCCCCAGTCTCCACTCTGCACCCTCAGATCTTGACCTTTCCTCCAATAAAAACTAACCTGGTAATTTGCCTGCTAATCTCAACAGCAGTATGATGATACCAGTAACCTAGTTTAAAATCATCGCAATCATTTTCAGGTATCGGATGGACAGGGGATGAGTGCAAAAAATTGGGTTGCATTAGTCAATCTCACTAAATCTAGACAATTCTAGCTTGGGTATAGCTTCCAATTCATTACTATGTGCCCCTTTCTATGAATATAAAAGAATCTGTAGTCTCCAGTTGGATCAGCTTTGCATTCCTCCTTCATAAATGGGGCTATATTTAGGGAGACAGACCACAGGTGCAAAGAATATGGAAAATTTTAATAGCATTGAGACTTTTTCTTTAAATAAAAAACAACTACGTACCTTACAACAACATGGATAAACCTTAAAAACATTGTGCTAAATAGAAGATGCCAGACACAAAGGATCATTTATGTGATGTGTCCAGAACAGAAAATCCTTACAGACAGAAAGAAGATTAGTGGTTGTCAGGGGCTGGAAGGAGGGAATGGGGAGTGACCATTTAATAGGTTCAGAGTGAGGGGGATGAAAATTTTCTAAACTGAGAGAGTGGTAATGGTTGCACAACTCTGGGAATACACTAAAAACCACTGAAATGCACACTTTAAAAGGGTATGTGTGTGTGTGGTTGTTTCCCCGCCCCCCCCCCCCCCGCCCTTGTTGCCCAGGCTGGAGTGCAACAGTGTGATCTCAGCTCACTGCAGCCTCTGCTTCCCGGGTTCAAGTGATTTTCCTGCCTCAGTCTCTTGAGTAACTGAGAACACAGGCGCCCGCCACCACGCAAGGCTAATTTTTGTATATTTAGTAGAGACAAGGTTTTGCCATGTTGGCTAGGCTGGTCTCGAACTCCTGACCTCAAGTGATCCACCCACCTCGGTCTCATAAAGTGCTGGGATTACAGGTGTGAGCCACTGTGCCTGGCCAAAATGGTGTGTTTTATGGTATGTGAATTACAACTCAATAAAGCTGTTATTAAAAAACATTATGTTGGCCGGGCGCAGTGGCTCAAGCCTGTAATCCCAGCACTTTGGGAGGCCGAGACGGGCGGATCACAAGGTCAGGAGATCGAGACCATCCTGGCTAACTCGGTGAAACCCTGTCTCTACTAAAAAATACAAAAAACTAGCCGGGCGAGGTGGCGGGCGCCTGTAGTCCCAGCTACTCGGGAGGCTGAGGCAGGAGAATGGCGTAAACCCGGGAGGCGGAGCTTGCAGTGAGCTGAGATCCGGTCACTGCACTCCAGCCCCGGCGACAGAGCGAGACTCCGTCTCCAAAAAAAAAAAAAAAACATTATGTTGACTTCAGGTAACTCTGGCTCCAAGTACATCACACTACTCATGATTTTGAATAATATACTAAAGACTTGGCCTCAGAGACCTCTATTCAGTCTAGAACACCCTAGGCCTCTTGCCCTTCCCTTCTCTACTCTTCCTCTGCCAAAATCCAACTTTTATTTTTAAAAATAGTCTATTCATCCTTTAAAACTAAGTGAAATATTTGTTCTCTTCCTGTGAAGCTTTTGACATCCCTATTCCCCTAGGCAGAAGTAACTGCTCTCTCAGCACTTAATATACAAATGACTAAAACATTTTTTATTGCATTAGAGCTCACTATTTACATGTCAGTTTCTCACACTAGACTATGAGCCCATGAGGGTCAGCGTCTCATTAACTTCTGTATTCAGTTACTAGCACAGTGCTTAGTATCAGATTTTCAAAAGATGTTCAGTACATTTTTTAAACACATATTTTATAAACAAGATATATAATGGTAATGTCACATAATTATCTAGTTGAATCGTTTGCAATTCCAATGTTGATTGATGGAAACGGTTAACCCAAAATGAGAATTAATTTAGCATTTTGATTGTGTTGCTAAAATAAATAAGTGGAGACCTTTCTAAATAGAATGCAGAATTCTGTGTTTTTATTACTGACCACCTGTAAACGCATTGGGAATCAAGTATGTAAATCAAAACACTTTTACACAGATATACGTAAAGGTATATTTACATATATATAATATATATTTATGTATTTTGCTTACACACATTTTTCCAAGTAATATAAAATGATGTAGTTATAACAATTTTTGTTGCTATGAGGTCCTCTACTAAGTACTGTATTTCAAACCTCATCTTAAAACACAGTCCTATTCAGAGTTAAGAAAAATGATCATTTTTGAAGACAGGGGTTATAAACTCAAATACCTATTAAGGGTCACCTACTAAAGGGCATTATCTAAATAAAGAATGTAACCTAAAGAATATCTCTGGGCAAGAAAGTAACAACAGTGTTTGTCTCCAGGAAAGAACTGAGGAGCTAAGGGGACAGTTATAGAAAGAAGATTCCCTTTTCACAGAATTTTTTTTTTTTTTTTTCCTGAGATGGAGTCTCACTCTGTTGCCCAGGCTGGAATTCAATGACGTGATTTCAGCTCACTGCAACATCTGCCTCCCAGGTTCAAGCAATTCTCCTGCCTCATCCCTGAGGAGCTGGGACCACAGGCGCATGCTGCCATGCCGGGCTAGTTTTTTGTATTTTTAGTAGAGATGGGGTTTCACTGTGTTGCCCAGGCTGGTCTCAAACTCCTGAGCTCAGGCACTCTGCCCGCCTTGGCCTCCCAAAGTGCTAGGATATGAGACATGAGCCACTGTGTCCAGCCCAGAATATTTTGCAATACCTTTAAATTTTATATCAAGTGCATGATCTATAAAGTTTGCTTCTTGGCTCTAGCTAACCACCACTATTAAGAGATGCATGTCTGGAGTTCCCAGATCTGATTTTCCAAAGTTGGAAATGGGAAATTCAGACCCTCTTGTGATTTTTCTTTTTTTTCGAGACGGAGTCTTGCTCTGTCACCCAGGCTGGAGTGCAGTGGTGCAATCTTGGCTCACTGCAACCTTTGCTTCCCGGGTTCAAGTCATTCTCCCACCTCAGCCTCCCGAGTAACTGGGATTACAGGCATGTGCCACCATGCCCAGCTAATTTTTGCATTTTTAGTAGAGACGGGGTTTCACCATGTTGGCCAGGCTGGTCTTGAACTCCTGACCTCAGGTGATCTGCCCGCCTCAGCCTCCCAAAGTGCTAGGATTATAGCTGTGAGCCACCACGCTTAGCCTAAAACTTGTGATTTTTAAATGATGGCTTTATTCAAAATTTAACATATAGGGCAGGCCAAAAAATACATACCTGCAAGCCATATCTGGCTCATAGGCCAACCAGTTTACCATCTCTAATCTAAAATTTGATGTGACATATGACTCCAAAGCTAAAGATATAATTTAGTAGAGGAAAATTCAAAAAGAAAACTCAGGCTCATGGATGAAACCACGCTCCCTTCTGCTCCACCATCTATTTAGTCACTATTGCTTTTAAACTTTCTCTAAGTCTTTGAAAAAGCCATTAAGGTTTGACAAACTAAAATGTAAGATAAATCAGGTTAAATCTAGAAACCTGCCCACTATTCTAGCATCTGCTCTGTTTTAGAGGGAAAAAGTGGGTCAATTTCAAGTTGAAATTGTTCTAGCTAACTAAACAAATATGTAAATTACTTCTAGCTGAGTGGCACAACTCCCTTAGCCATCTCATCAAATGACTGCATGTTTGCAAACATCTATGTTACCTCTTCCATACCATCAGGCAGTACAGCACTGCTTAAAAGATAATAAGGCAGACAATAAACACAATGTTCTGAACCCTGCCTGGGAACCCAATTACAATTCAGGGGAAAAATACCTTAAAGTCTCTCAAAGAGTGGGAGAGATGCCATTCATCTCCCAAAACTTGAAATAGACTCTCTGTGGCTCTAACTATTGGCCATAAGTGGAAGACTGCATCTGTTTAATGCCCAGGGGACACTAAAACAATTTAAAGAAGGACTGCCTTCAGTTGTAAGTCCAGCACTAGAGATGTACTATCTTGCCTCCCTGGTGTACCTGAAAATCTCACAATCTGCTCACAGCTCCAAAAGATCTGACTTTCGTATTTCCACATGGTCTTCCTATACTCAGCACTAGCTCCACCTCTCCAAACAGCAGCCCTTTCACCACTGGCTAGTCCAGTATTGGGCCTGGCCATCTATTCATTGACAACTTGGGGCCTCCCTGAATGGTAAGGATATGCAACCTATGGAGTTTATAGATCTTTGCACCCATGCAATCATTTGACAAGATGGCTGGGGGAGTTTTGCCACCTCGCTAGAAATAATTTATATATTTCTCTTTAGTTGGTGGGAAGAATTGTGACTTGAAAAGGACTAATGGCAAGTGCAATACCCCTGCAGGACACAGGAAGTCAAGGTTTTCCTTATGTAGTTTGTGGAAACACTCCATAAGCTACATTTCTCCTCACAGTTTCTTTACCCAGGTAACTAAGAGGAAAAGATATTGATTTAATCTCACTCATCAATTCTAGGGAACTGCACATTTTGCCAAGTGATCCAAATAGCTCTACCACCATACACAGCAATCCCTTTTTTAAGAACAGTGAGCATTTGGAAAAAACAAAATTTTTTTTTTTTTTTTTTTTTTTTTTTTGAGACAGAGTCTCACAGTGTCACCCAGACTGGAATGCATGGCACAATCTTGGCTCACCACAACCTCTGCCTCCAGGATTCAAGCAATTCTCCTGCCTCAGCCTCCCAAGTAGCTGGGATTATAGGCACCTGCCACCACACCCACCTAATTTTCTTATTTTAGTGGAAACAGGGTTTCACACCATGTTGGCCAGGCTGGTCTCAAACTCCTGACCTTGTGACCCACCATCTTGACCTCTCAAAGTGCCTGGATTACAGGTGTAAGCCACCTCGCCTGGCCAATAATTTATTTCTTAAACTCAGTCTTAAAAAAAAAAAAAATGATGCAATGACCCAGGAAATTAAGATCTGCAAAATATTCTAGCTGAGAAACAAAGCATGGCCCTCTCGGGTTGTGTCTGGGGAAGCCATTTCATGGTGCGGTTCAGGGTCTATGAAGACTGATCAAATCATGAACAAGCCAGGCATGTTCTTTCTGATCAGAACATGGCCAGAGTCCAATACCTTCTTTCTAAAGAACATAGCTGGAGTCCAATGTCTTCACCAACTTACATTTTGATATATGGACATTAAAGCCAAATCTCTCCAATGGCCATACACATGCAGATCTTCAGTAAGGACAAGAGATGCCTGGAAATCTACAACCTATACTTCCTTTATCACAGTGATTTTGTGTATTAGGCACCTACTGGACAGCAACCTACACACATCAGTATCCAGCACTTGCTGAAGGTTATTTGTTATCTGGTAACTAGCAGACTTATTTAGTGATATTTGCTCTAAGTTACAAAAATTAAAATTAATTGCTGTCTTCCTTTTCCATATGGCAAATATCAAATAGTTTTAAGCATGTCAGTCTTCACTATAGAAAGCTTGTTTTGTTCCTACCTCAGCAGCTTGGGTTTCTTGATGCAGCAATGTAAGACCAGTCAAGTCTTCCAAGAAGGAATGTGAAGAATTAAACACCTTGGCTAGGAAGTTAAATCCTTCTCGTTCATATTGATCAAGAACCTGTAAAATATTTACATTTTTTAAAAAGGAGGCTCCAGACTTAAAATGCAAATTAAAAGAGTTTCACTTCTAACAAGCTCTTGTCAAAAATAAAATTAAAATGAGAATTAAATATGGGGATAAAATGCAATCTAGTGGCCAAAAAACTAAAAGCGGCTTAGTATTTATCATCTTTTCCCTTCTTAGAATGACAATAACATTATCTTCCAGTTTGCATATCAATGTTTTCTCAATAAAGTAAGTTTCATGCAAATTCACTAAAAATTCTAGAAGAGTTAGGATTAGTTAGTGGCCCTAAAGTTCGCTGGTTAGAAAACAGGTGAAAGAAAAGCCAAGAAAATAAATTTAAAAGGATAAATGGGAAGGGAGGGGCAAAAGGATTTTCTCAAAAAAATGTGACATACCAGCTAGCCAAATATATTTTTTTTAAATAATTTTAAAACGGAAAAATAAATTTCAATAGGTACTTCACAAAAGAGGATATCCAAAGAGCCAATAAACATGAAAATGGGCTCCAATAGCATGAGTATTTAGAGATATGAACACTGAAACCACAATGAAACACTACTTTGCACCTATCAAAAAGATTAAAATGACAAAGAAAATACCAAGTGCTGGCAAGGATGTGGAACAACCAGGACTCTATGTCCTATGATGCAGCAATTCTACTCTATGTGTATACACACTCAACAAAAATGTGTACATATGTGCACCGGAAGACACAAACAAAAGTGTCCATAGCAGCGCTATTCATGATAGCCCAAAACTAGAAACCACTGAGGTGACCATCAACAGTAGAATGAACAGATGGATTGTGGTATAGTCATGCAATGGAATACTATATATCAGTGAGAACAAACTACCTTCAAACATAATGTTACACGAAAGGAAGGAGTAGCAGTATGTACTGTATAATTACATTTATATAAAATTAAAATGAAATAGGCAATATGAATGTGTGGTGTTAGAAGAAAAGATAGTGGCTACCCCCAGAGAGACTGTAAGGGGCACAAGGGACATTCCAAGGTGCTGGTAATAACTTGTTTATTTATCTAAGCGTTGGTTACATAAGGTGTATTTTTTGAGAATTCATTAAGTTGAACACAAGATTTGTGTGTTTTTTTTGGATATATGTTATCCTTCAATAAAAAGTTAAAAAATAAAAGGCCTGTACACTTGAGAGGAGAACAGTATGAGAACAGTAAAGAGTTCTTAGAAACAAACAATGAGTATCACATTTAGGAATTCAGTGATCACAGGGACTGTGAAATGTAGAACGCTGAACCAGAATGCCTCAGAAATTCTCTCAGAACTCACAAGAAATAAAGAGATGAATGCTTTAAAAAGATAGCAGACATTGAAGACATACCTAAGAAATCAACAATGCATAAACAGACTGGAACAGTAATAATACAAGAAATAGAATTTCTCTTTTTAGAAGATGAAAATGTAGGCACCCTTTAATCCAGCAATTCCACTTTTAAGACTTCATACTGATAAAGTTGTACATGGGCACAAAGACTTCCATTGTAAGGAAGCTTACTGAAACACTGTTTGGGCCAGGCACGATGGCTCACACACCTGTAATCCTAGCACTTTGGGTGCTCAAGGCAGGAGGACTGCTTGAGCTTAGGAGTTCAGGACCAACCTGGGCAACATAGTGAGACCTCAACTCCACAAAAAATTTTAAAACTAGCCAGGCATGGTGGAGTGCACCTGCAATCCCAGCCACTTGGGAAGCTAAAGTGGAAGGATCACCTGAACCCAGGAGGTTGAGGCTGAAATGAGTTATGATCATGCCACTGCACTCCAGCCTGGGTGACAGAGTCTCAAAAAAAAAAAAATAATAATAATACATATTTTGTATCTATTAAAGGAACGAGGCAGGTCTTATAATACTGACACAAATTGTTTTCCAAAACATAGCAATATATTTAAAACGCAGTATCTAGACTGTGTATAGATAGTATTTGTGTTCAAAAAGAGTGGAAGGAGGAGACAGGAAGAGGAAGAAATGCATGGATGTACATACTTGTTTATGCATGTATCATCTATGGAAGAATGCATATACACACAAACTGGCATCAAATAGTAGCCTCTGTAGATTATTTTATACTACTTTAATTTTTAAATCCATGTGCATGTGTTACTTAATATTAAATATTACTCAATATTTATTAAGTTTTAAAAATACTTATTAAAAATTAATATTTATTAAAATTTGCCACCAATAACAAATACACCATAATTTAATCAGCTCTCTGTTAAAGGGTAGTGCTTTCTAACTTTTGTTGCTGCAAACAGTTCTGTGGTTTTTTTTTGTTTTTGGTGACAGTCTCGCTCTGTCACCTAGGCTCGAGTGCAGTGGCACAATCATAGCTTACTGCAGTCTCAACCTCCTGGGTTCAAGTGATCCTCCCACCTGATCACCTTTATTTAATGTTAATAAAAAATATTTATTAACATTAAATATTTAATATTTCTTAAAACCAAATGTTATTTAACATTTATAAAAATTAAACAATTTTAAATATTAATATAAAAATATTAAAATCTTAATTTAGTTGGTTTGTGTTTTTGTTTAGTGCTGAAGCAGAACTCTAAAGCACTGATGAAGAGGTTGGCACTGGAAAGGAGGGGCAGCTCTCCCCCAGGGGCAGGAATGAGGAGGAAAGGATGAGCAAAGCTGCAGCAGTGAAAAGTGAAGGGACCAGGGGACAGGGGGCAGGGGAGCTCCAGGGTCTAGATAGCAGGCAGGAAGTCCTGTGTGACCCGAGAAGGGTTAGACTATGGGGCTTGAGAAGAGTGGCCACCCTGAGGCCCAGCTGTGCAGAGAGTGGAAGAAGAGATGCTGACTGGCACATCTCACCAGTGTAGAACAATCTGATGCCTCTGGTCAGGACAGAAAATAAAAATTTGGGGAGAAAAGAAATTAAGAACCCATCTAAGCTAAGGGACTGGCAGAATAAGGATCAAAAGGTTAAAGTCAGAGAAACTGAGGGTCTGGTGAACACCACTGAAGAGACTGGGAAAGAGTCCTGGCTGGTAAGAAAAGACCTGCAGGCAGCCAGGTGCAGTGTGGCTCACGTATGTAATCCCAGCACTTTGGGAGGCTGAGGTGGGCAGATCTCGAAGTCAGGAGATCGAGATCATCCTGGCTGATACGTGAAACCCCGTCTCTACAAAATACACAAAAAATTAGCCGGGCGTGGTGGCGAGCGCCTGTAGTCCCAGCTACTCAGGAGGCTGAGGCAGGAGAATGGTGTGAACCCAGGAGGCAGAGGTTGCAGTGAGCCAAGATCGCGCTACTGCCCTCCAGCCTGGGTGACAGAGCAAGACTCCGTCTCAAAAAAAAAAAAAAAAAAAAGAAAAGAAAACAAAGAAAAGACCTGTAGGCTGGTGGGATCAGAGAGACTGCAAGTCCTGGAGAGCTGGGGGAGTGGAGGACCATTATGTGCGTACAGTCAAGCCCAGGCTGATTAGCCATGGGAAATTAATTTGACAACCTAACACCTGAAAAAAAAAAATGTCATTTAATAAATAACTCAATCCCTCAGTAATAAAAAGATTCCTTATAAACCAGAATATTATGTCAGGAAAAATGTGCACTGAAATTAAATGATCCTTTTTGAAATGGTAAGTACTACATATTTAGTGATTAAAAAACAAAATTGAAAGTTGTGGCAACCCCACGTTGAGCAAAGTAATCAATACCATTTTTACAACAGCATGTGCTCTCTTCGCGTCTCTCTGTCACATTTTGGTAATTCTCACAATATTTCAAACTTTTTCATTATTATTATATCTGTTGTGGTGATCTGTGATCAGTGACCTCTGGTGTTACTATTGTAACTGTTTTGGGGCACCACAAACTGTACCTATATAAGATGGTGACCTTAGTAGATAAATGTTGTATGTGTTCTGACCAATTCACCAACTGGTCATTCCTCCATCTCTCTCCCTCTCCTCTGGCCTATTTCCTGAGACAAAACAATGCTGAAAGCAGGCCAATTACAATGGCCTCAAAGTGTCCAAGTGAAAGGAAGAGTCACACATTTCTCACTTTAAATCAAGAGCTAGAAATGGGCCAGGCACGGTGGCTCATGCCTGTTTGTAATCCCAGCACTTTGGAAGGCCGAGGTGGGTGGATCACTTGAGGTCAGAAGTTCAAGACCAGCCTGGCCAACATGGTGAAAACCCCGACTCTACTAAAAATACAAAAATTAGCTGGGCGTTTTGGTGCACGCCTGCAATCCCAGCTACTTGGGAGGCTGCGGCAAGAGAATCGCTTAAACCCGCGAGGCAGAGGTTGCAGTGAGCTGAGATTGCGCCACTGAACTCCAGCCTGGGCAACGGAGTGAGACTCTGTCTCCAAAAAAAAAAAAAAGCTAGGAATGATTAAGCATAGTGAGGAATGCATGTCAAAAGCTGAGACATACTAAAAAAAAAAAAAAAAAAGCTACACCTCTTGCACCAAACAGCCAAGTTGTTAATGCACAGAGAAAGTTCTAGAAGGAAATTAGAAGTGCTACTCCAATGAACACACAAAATTAAGAAAGTGAAAGAGCTACAGAGAAAGTTTTAGTGGTCTAGAAGACCAAACCAGCCACAATATCCCCTTAAGCCAAAGCCTAATCCAGAGTAAAACTCAAAGTCTCTTTACTTCTATGAAGGCTGAGAGAGGTAAGGAGGCTACAGAAGCATAGCTGGAAGCTAGCAGAGGTTGGCTAATGGGGTTTAAGGAAAGAAGGTGTCTCCATAACATAAAAGTGAGAGGTGAAGCGGTAAGTACTGATGTAGAAGCTGCAACACGTTATTATGAGATCTAGCTCAGAAAACAGATGTGGCTGATCAACAGATTTTTAACATAGATGAAACCACCTTCTAGTGGAAGAAGATGCCATCTGGGACTTTCATAACTACAGAAGAGAAGTCAATGCCTGGCTTTAAAGCTTCAAACAATAGGCTGACTCTCTTAGTCAAGGCCAAAGCAGCTGGTGGCTTTAAGTTGAAGCCAATGCTTACTGACCATTCTAAAAATTCTAGGGCCCTTAAAAATTATTCCAAAACTTCTCTGCCTGTGCTCTATAACAAACAACAAAACATGGGTAACAGCACATCTGTTTACATCATGGTTTACTGAATATCTTAAGCCCACTGTTGAGACCTACTGCTCAGAAAAAAAGGTTCCTTTCAAAATATTACTGCTCACTGACAATGTACCTGGTCATCCAGATGTACAAAGAGATAAATGTTGTTTTCATGCCTGCTAAGACAATATCCATTCTGCAGCCCTTGTGCCAAGGAGTAATTTTGATTTTCAAGACTTATTATTTAAAAAATACATTTAATAAGGCAATAGCTGCCATACAGAGTGATTTCTCTGATGAATCTGATCAAAGTAAATTGAAAACCTTCTGGAAAGGATTCACCATTCTAGATACCAGTAAGAACATTCGTGGTTCATGGAAGGAGGTCAAAATATCAATATCAAAAGGAGTTTGAAAGAAGTTGATTCCAACCTCATGGATGACTTTGAGGGGTTCAAGAGAAAGTCACTGCAGATGTGGTGAAAAAAGCAAGAGAACTAGAAGTGGAGCCTGAATACGTGACTGAATTGCTGCAATCTCAGGATCAAATTTGAACAGATGAGGAGTTGCTTCTTATAGGTAAGCAAAGAGAGTGGTTTCTAGATGGAAATCTATTCCTGATGAAGATGCTGTGAACACTGTTGCAACTAAGGATTTAGAACATCATGTTGATAAAGTGGCAGCAGGGTTTGAGAGGACAACTCCAATTTTAAAGAAGTTCTGCTGTGGGTAAAATGCTATCAAACAGCGCTGCATGCTACAGAGAAATCTTTTCTGAAAGGAAAAGCCAACTGCTGCAACAAACTTGTCTTTTTCTAAGAAATTGCCACAGCCACCCCAACGTTTAGCAACTACCACCCTGATCAGGTGGCCACCATCAATATCAATGCAAGAACCTCCACCAGCAAAAAGATTACAACTTGCTGAAAGCTCAATAATTGTTAGCATTTTTTAGCAAAAAAAAAAAAAAAGTATTTTGTATTACTTAAGGTATGCATGTATTTTTAGACATAACGCTATTAAACACTTAATGGACTACAGTATAGTAAAAATATAACTTTTATATGCACTGAGAAACCAAAGAAATTGTGAGACTTAATTTACTGCGATATTAGCTTTATTGTGGTGGTCTGGAACAAACCCCATAATATCTCTAAGATATGCCTGTAAATAGCTACCTTCTGCCAGGTTTCCAGTAAGACAAAAGAACAAATAAGTCTGAAAAACTGACAACATCTTTGAACAAAAATTGGAACAGTCCCAGACATGATACTTAAACTCCAGTTAAACATTCAGATTGTATGTTTCCACAGATAATTTTATAGTGCTACATATCTGACCATGGAAAAACTAACAGCAAGGGCAGAACGAAGAAAAAAAGGCCTCCTCCATAATGAGGATGTACAGAAAGTTTAATGCTGGAACATTATCAATAGCACTGGCTTATAAATATGTGGAAAAATTTAATCCTCTAGGGACATATTTAATCATGCAAGGGTTCTCCAGTATTCTTTTTACGTGCTGTGAAGTTAATCTGCGTTATGAGAGTAAGTGGCTTATAAAAAGTACGAGGATTTTTCCCCCAAACATCCTAGCCTTCTTAAAAAGGAAAATGTATTTAAAACTACCCCAAAAGAAAATGAAAAGATGCTATCACAACGAATTTGAACAACAACCTGTCAGTCTATGTAAAACATAGCACAACTCTTAAGTGACTGCATTATGCATAGTCTTGAGAAGGGTACACATTACATTTGGGAGGGCTGTAAATATTCTGAAGGTACTGAGAGAGTCTGCAAAATAGAGAAGTACTAATTACTCTCTTTGTAGAAAGATCCTTTCATAATCCATGGTTTTCCTTGCTTGTTTTATGACGCTAGGTTTTCTCTATGAACCCACACCCAGGACAAAGATGGTAGAATCTCTTCTTAAAACATGCTTTTTAGAGTATTCCCTTGCTAAGACACATTGGTGACTCCTTACTCTTTACTACATCAAACCCATCATATCTGCCTAGGCATTTCAGCCCCCCAACACCCTTCCAATTTTGGGCAACTCTCTGGAAAATGCCTTTCACAGAGTCTAAGATCTCCTGACAACACCATGTAATGATTTTCAATTCATGAAAAGCAAAGTGGGTTTGTAGTGTCTTTGTTTTTTTGTTTGTTTTAAGACAGAGTCTCACTCTGTTGTCCAGGCTGGAGTGCAGTGGCATGATCTTGGCTTACTGCAGCCTCTGACTCCTGGGTTCAAGCAATTCTCCTGCCTCAGCCACCCCAGTAACTGGGATTACAGGTGCACGCCACCATTCCTGGCTAATTTTTGTATTGTTAGTAGAGACGGGGTTTTGCCATGGTGCCCAGACTGGTCTCGGAACTCCTAGCCTCAAGGTGATCCAACCACCTCGGCCTTCCAAAGTGCTGGGATTACAGGTGTGAGCCACCATGCCCAGCCTGTTTGTCTATTATTCTTAAACAATGACTCCAGGAAATGTGCACTCTATCTAAAAACAATTGCTAATGTATTTTCAAAGAGGGGAGGAAACATGCAGTTTCTATTAACTTCTTGTTTAGCATTATACTTACCTGCTCTTGATATAAAAAATACATGTGCATGTATTTCTCAAAAACTTCGGTGAGGTCACAGGAGAATCCACTTGATATGCTTTGGCTCTGTGTCCCCACCTAAATATCATCTCAAATTGTAATCCCGTGTCAGGGAAGGGACCCAGTGGGCAGTGATTGGATCATAGGGGCAGTTTCCCATCTGTTCTTGTGATAGTAAGTTTTCATGAGATCTGATTATTTAAAAATGGCACTTCCCTCTTTGCTCTCTCTCTCTCTCTCTCTCTCTCCTGCCACCATGGAAGAAGTGCCTTGCTTCCCCTTCAACCATGATTTTAAGTTTCCTGAGGCCTCCCCAGCAATGTGGAACTGTGAGTCCATTAAATCTCTTTTCTTTATAAATTACCCAGTTTCAGGTAGTTCTTGACAGCACTGTGAAAATGGACTAATATACCACTGCTCCCACAACTGGAGAGACAGTCAGGTGGATGCAGAGAATCACAACAGACTGAAGCAGAAACCTCCACAGAAACTGGGAGAGGGGTGGAAAAACAAACTGTAGCTGACAAATTGCTAGGTGTGGACGAGTTCCAGTGATAAAAACTCCAGGAGGACCTAGTTATAGGGAGGCCCCCATGCTTTTGTGAGTTTTACTTCTAGGAGCTAAACCAGGTTCTCTCAGTAAATATCGGAGAGAAATCTCTTTCGCTTCCAGCAAAGGGAGATAAAAGAAACCATATTGAAATATGTTGGTTGGGGACAGTGGCTCACACCTGTAATCCCAGCACTTTGGGGGGCTGAAGTAGGAGGATCACTTGAGCCCAGGAGTTCAAGGCCAGCCTGAGCAATATATTGAGACCTGGTCTCTACAAAATATTAAAAAAAAAAAAAAAAAAAAGCCAGGTATGGTGACATATGCCTGTAGGCCCAGCTACTTGGGAGACTGAGGTGGGAGGATGGCTTAAGCCTGGGAGGTTGAGGCTGCAGTGAGTTGAGATTGCACGACTGCACTCCAGCCTGGGCAACAGAGTGAGACCCTAAAATCATATACAAAAAATAAATTTTTTTTTTTTTTTTTTTTTTTGAGACGGAGTCTCGCTCTGTCGCCCAGGCTGGAGTGCAGTGACCGGATCTCAGCTCACTGCAAGCTCCGCCTCCCGGGTTTACGCCATTCTCCTGCCTCAGCCTCCCGAGTAGCTGGGACTACAGGCGCCCACCACCTCGCCCCAAAAAATAAATTTTTAAAAAATGCTCAATTAAACCACAAAAGGTAAGAAAAAAGAGAAGACAAATATAGCAACAAAGAACAAAGGTGACAAATGGAAAATAGTTACAAATATGGTAGATATTAATCCAATTATATCAATAATCACAGTGATCTGAATGTACCAATTCAAAGACAATTATAATGGGACAAGAAATAAGACCCAATTATATGGTATCTCAAAGAAAACCAATTTAAATAAAGACATTTTTTCAGTAGATGGAAAAAAATACACCATACTAACACTAATCAAAAGAAAGTAGAAGTATCTGAATTAGTTTCAGATCTAACAGACTTCAAAGCAAGTAATGTTATTAGATAAAGAAGGGCATTACATAATACAGGGCTCAATTCTCCAGTAAGACACAGTTCTTAATATGTATGTACTTAACAACAGTGCATCAAAATACATGAGGTAAAAACTAATAGTATGACAAGAAGAAATAGATGCATCTACTTTTATAGCTGTAGACTTCAATACTGCTCTATCAGAAGTAGGAAGATCCAGCAGACAGAAGGTTAAAAAGGACACACTTGAACTCAAAACTCTATTTATTAATCAACTGGATAGAATTCACTTCTATAGGATATTTCATCCAACAACCACAGAATACACATTCTTCTCACATTCACATGGAATATTCACCAAGGTAGAACATTCTGGGCCATAAAACATACTTTAACAAATTTAAAAGAATAGAAATCATATAGAGTCTGCTCTCAGACCACAATGGAACCCAGAAATTCACAACAGAAAGATAATTGGAATATCTCAATATAGGTAAGGCTAAACAGTAACACATGAATAAAAAATCTCAAGAGAAATTTAAAGTATTTGAACTAAATAGAAATGAAAACACAATGTATCAAAATTATAGGATGCAGGAAAAGCAGTGCTTAGAGAGGGAAATTTGTATCACTGAAATAATATATTAGAAAAGAAGAAAGACCTAAAAGTCAATAATCTGATCTTACACCTTAGGTAACAAGAGCAGCAAATTAAATCCACAGGAAGCAGAAGAAAAGAGATAATAAAAACTAGAGGAGAAATCAATGACACTGAAAACAGAAAATCAACTGAGAAACAAACAAACAAAATCAATAAAACCAAAAGGTAGTTCTTCAACAAGGTAAATTGATAAGCCTCCAATTAGACTAAGATAAAGAGAAAGGATCACTTTTTAGTGATAGTGTTCCTTTATTATCCTTTTCATGTCTATGAGATCTGTATTGAACAAAAGGATAATAAAAGAATACCATCAATAACTCCATATCTAGAAATCTGATAAACTAAATGAATTGAACTAATTATTTAAAGACAGAATCCACCAAAACTTAAAAAAATGGAAATTCTAAACAGGCCTATTCCTATAAAATAAATTGAATCAATAATTAATAACCTTCCCAAATAGAAAGCACCAGGCCCAGATGGGCTTACTGGGGGAATTCTGCCAAACATTTAAGAAAGAGATTATACCAATCCTCTACAATTTTCAGAATATAGAAGCAAAAGGAATACTTCCTAATTCATTCTACAAGGCCAGCATCACCCTAATACCAAAGCCAGATAAAGACATTAATAGAAAACTACAGACCAATATATCTCATGATCATAGGTGCAAGGATCTGAAAATATTAGCAAACCGAATCCAATGATACAATCATGCACTACATGACATTTCAGTCAAGGAGGAACTGCATGTACAACGGTAGTCCCATAGATTATAATAGAGCCAAAAAATTCCTAATTCCTAGTGAAGCTGTAGCCATCACAATGTCATAGCGCAACACATTACTTACATGTTTGTGGTGATGCTGGTGTAAATAAACTACTGTTCTGCCCATAGTATAAAAGTATACCACGTACAATTATATGTAGTACATAATACTTGATAATCAACCGTGTTACCAGTTTATGTATTTACTATGCTATACATGTTAGCATTATTTTAGCAAGGTGTAATCCTTCTACTTATTTAAAAAAAGTTAACTGCATTCCACAAGAAGGCATTGCTATCGTAAGAGATGACAGCTCTATGCATATTATTGCCCCTAAAGACCTTCCAGTGGGTCAAGATGTAGAGGTAGAAGGCAGTGATATTGATGATCCTGACCCTGTGTAGGCATAGGCTAATGTGTACATTGTGTCTTAGTTTTTAACAAAAACGTTTAAATAATAAAATAAAAAATTTTAAAGGAAAGAGCATATAGGCTAAGGATATAAAGAAAAAATGTTTTTGTATAGCTGTACAAATGTGTCTGTGTTTTAAGCTAGGTGTTATTACAAAAGAGTAAAAAAAGTTTTTAATCAAAACATTTACAAAGTGAAAAAGGTTACAGTAAGCTAAAGGTAATTTATTACTGAAGACCGAAAAATATTTTTTAATAAATTTGGTGTTGTCTATCAAGGCTACAGTGGTATACAAAATGTCCTAGACCGTCACAGTCACTCACTACTCACTGACTCACCCAGAGCAACTTCCAGCCCTACAAACTCCATTCATGGTAAGCATTCTGCACAGGTGTGCCATTTTAAAAAAAAATCTTTTATACCATACTTTTACTGTAGTTTTTCTACATTGAGATGTTTAGATACACAAACACTTACTGCTGTGTTATAGTTGTCTACAGTGTTCATTACAGTTACACACTGTACAGGCTTGCAGCCTAGGAACAAGAAGCTATACCATATAGCCTAGGTGCGCAGTAGGCTTATGCTGTCACGGTTTTGTATAAGGACACTCTATGATGTTCATACAACAATCACCTAACACATTTCTCAGAATGTATCCCCATTGTTAAGCAACACATGACTGTATATAAAAAGAATTATATGCCACAATCATGTAGGATTTATCCCAGGTGCACAAGGCTGTTTCAACATTTGAAAATCAATATAAACCATCACATCCATAGGCAAAAGAAGAAAATCACATGATTGTATCAAAAGGCGCAGAAAGAACATTTTACAAAATTGAACAGTCATTTATGACAAAAACTCTCAGTAAACTAGGAATAGAGGGAAACTTCAATTTGATAAAGAACATCCACAAAATCTCTACATCTAAGAATTTAACTAATGGTGAAAAACCAGAAGTTTCTCCATGAAGGCAAGAAAACAGGAACAAACCAAGAAAATCCCCTTACCACTCCTTTTCAACATCATAATGGAAGGCCTAGCTAATGAAATAAGACAAGAAAAAGAAATAAAGCGTATTCTGATTGGGAAGGAAGAAATAAAACTGTTCATACATGACATGACTGCACACGTAGAAAATCCAAATCAACAAAAACACTGTTGACTGGGTGCAGTAGCTCATGCCTGTAATCCCAGCACTTTGGAAGGCCACGGCAGGTGGATCACGAGGTGAGGAGATCGAGACCATCCTGGCTAACACGGTGAAACCCCGTTTCTACTAAAAATACAAAAAAATTAGCCAGGCATGGTGGTGGGAGCCTGTAGTCCCAGCTACTCAGGAGGCTGAGGCAGGAGAATGGTGTGAACCCGGGAGGCAGAGCTTGCAGTGAGCTAAGAACGTGCCACTGCACTCCAGCCTGGGCAATAGAGCAAGACTCCATCTCAAAAATAAATAAATAAATAAATAATAGATAAAAAACACTGTTGGAACTAATATGCAATCATAGCAACACTGCAGGATACATACAGTGCAGGACACATAGTCAATATATAAGACCAGGCTGGGCATGGTGCCTCATGCCTGTAATCCCAGCACTTTGGGAGGCCGAGGTGGGTGGATGACCTGAAGTCAGGGCTTTGAGACCAGCCTGGCCAACATGGGGAAACCCCATCTCTACTAAAAATTTAAAAATTAGCTGGGTGTCGTGCTGTGCACCTGGAATCCCAGCTACTCAGGAAGCTGAAGCAGGAAAATCACTTGAACCTGGGAGGAGGTGGAGGTTACAGTGAACTGGGATCGCACCACTGCACTCCAGCCTGGGCAACAAGAGCGAGACTCCACGTCAAAAAAAGAAGAAAAAACCCTCAATTATTTTCCAGTATACTAGCGATGAACAAGTGGAATTTGAAATTACAAACATAATACCTAGATGAAATAGACAAATTCCTAGAAAAATAAAACCCATCAGAATGAAATCACGAAAACATGGAAAATCTGAATAGACCTATAACAAATAAGGAGATTGAATCAGTAATCAAAAATCTCCTGGCAAACAAAAGCCCTGCACCTGATGGTTCCACTGGTGAGTTCTATCAAACATTTAAAAGAACTAGTACCACTGCTTCTCAAACTTTTCTAAAGAATTAAAGATGGAACACTTCCTAAGTCATTCTATGAGGCCAGCAGTAACCTGACACCAAAGCTAGACAAAGGCACGATGTGAAAAGAAAATCATGGACTAATATCACTTATGAATTAATGCAAAAATCCTCAATGAAATAACAGTAAACTGCGTGTTGACTTTGCATTCCGCTACTTTGCTGAACTCATTAATTCAAAGTTTTTTTGTGATATCTTACAGTTTTCTACATATCAGATCATATCTTATATTAAAAGGATTATATCACATGACCAAGTGAGATTTATTCCTGGAATGCAAGGATGAAAAACCAATGTAACACACGATATAAACAGAAGAAAGTGGGGGGAAAAAGTCACCTGATCAGCTCAATTGATGCAGAAAAAGCATTTGACAAAATTCCACCCCTTTCATGATAAAAACACTTAAACTAAGAATATAAGGAAACTGCCTCTACTTAATAAAAGCCATATACAACAAAACCCACAGCAAATATCATACACAATGATGAAAGAAGGAACACTTTCCCTCTAAGATCAGGAAAAAGGCAAGCATGCCTAATTTCACCACTTCTATTCAACACAGTACTAGAAGTTCTAGCCAGAGAAAATTAGTCAAGGAAAATAAATAAAAGGCATCCAAATTGAAAAGGAAGAAGTAAAATGATTTCTGCTTGCAAATGATACGATTTTACATGTACAAAACCCTACAGTCTACAAAAACTGAATTCAGCAAAGCAGCAGGATACAAAGTTAAATAAAAACCAGTTGCATTTCTATGCACTAATAATGAACAATCGAAAAAAAGAAACTATAAGTTTATTTACAATAGCATCAAAAAGAATACAACACTTAGGAATGAACTTGAGGTGAAAGACTTATACAATATAAATTATAAAACAATGCTGAAAGAAATTAAAGACACCATAAATAAATGGAAACACACCCCACATTCATGAATTGGAAGAATTAGTATTGTTAAGATGTCAATCCTACCAAAAGAAATCTACAGATTCGTTGTGATCTCATTACAAATCCAATGGTGTTTTTTGCAGAAATTAAAAAAAAAAAACCACCCAGGGCCAGGCGCGGTGGCTCACGCCTGTAATCCCAGCACTTTGGGAGGCCAAGACAGGCAGATCACAAGGTCAGGAGATCAAGACCATCCTGGCTAACACAGTGAAACCCCGTCTCTACTAAAAAAAACAAAAAATTAGCCAGGAGTTGTGGCAGGCGCCTGTAGTCCCAGCTACTCTGGAGGCTGAGGCAGGAGAATGGCGTGAACCCAGGAGGCGGAGCTTGCAGTGAGCTGAGATCGCGCCACTGCACTCCAGCCTGGGTGACAGAGTGAGACTCGGTCTCAAAAAAAAAAAAAAAAGCCATCCTAAAATTCATATGTAATCTTAACAGACACTTAATTTGCAAAACAATCTTGAAGAAGAGGAACAAAGCTGGAGGACTCACAATTCCTAATTTCCAAACTTACTACAAAGCTACAGTAATCAAATTTACTATAGTACAAACCTACAAAGTTCAATGTAGTACTGGCATAAAGACAAGGCATATTCATAGACCAATGAAACAGAATAGAGGGCACAGAAACAATCCTCACAGATATGGTCTCAATTTTTGACAAGGGTGCCAAGATCATCCAACGAAAAAAAGTGAAACCAACCCAAGAGTCCCACAGACAATTGGAAATTGACCCTTTTACTGTTAAAACTTGAAACTCATATTTGTTTTACCTGAGTTCCTTCCCTCAGGAAAGGACCTTCAGGCCTATATATAAAAAAAAGATTCAGATAACTAGAACTCATCAGATCACGTCACCGGATGCCCTCCTTGCCCCTCTCTAGTTTTTGTTTTCTTACATATTGTTACATTTCCTCCTTGCTATATAAAGTCCTAGTTTTAGTCAGTCAGGGGGATGGATTTGAGACTGAGCTTCTATCTCCTTGGCTGCAGCATCTGATTAAAGCCTTCTTTCTTGGCCATACTTGTCGTCTCAGTGATTAGCTTTCTGTGTACCAAGCAGCAGCAGGACCTAGACAGAAACCCTGGTGTTTCAGTAACAAAAGGACAGTCTTTTGAATGAATGGTACTGGGAAAACTGGATATCCACAGGCAAAAGAAGGAAATTGGACTCTCACCTAACACCATGTTAAAAAATTAACTCAAAATAGATCAAAGACCTAAATAGAAGACCTAAAACTATAAAACTTTTACAAGAAAACACAGGGCAAAAGCTTCACAATTGATTTAGCAATGATTTCTTAGATATGACATCAAAGACACAGGAAACAAAAAAAAATAAGACTGAATTTTATAGATGGACAACATCAACAGAGTAAAAAAGGCAACTTCTGGAATGAGAGAAAATCTGCAAATCATATCTGATAAGAATTCTTTTTTTTTTTTTTTTTTGGACATGGAGTCTCACTGTGTCGCCAGGCTGGAGTGCAGTGGCGTGATCTCGGCTCACTTCAACCTCTGCCTCCCAGGTTCAAGTGATTCTCCTGAATCACTACAGGCACGTGCCACCATGCCTGGCTAATTTTTGTATTTTTAGTAGAGACAGGGTTTCACCATGTTGGCCAGGATGGTCTCCATCTCTTGACCTCATGATCCGCCCACCTCGGCCTCCCAAAGTGCTGGGATTACAGGCATGAGTCACCGCACCCATCCCTGATAAATTAATATACAGAATATACAGATAATTCTAAAACTCAACAACAACCCAGTTTAAAAATGGGCAGATGATGTGAAGAACAGACATTTCTCTAAAGATATACAAATGGCCAATAAGCACATGAAAAGATGCTCAACATCACTAATAATTAGAGAACTGCAAGTAAGACAATGAGATCCCACCTTACATACATTAGAATGGCTACTATTTTAAAACGAAAAAGAAAAATAACAAGTGTTGACGAGGATGTGATGATACAAAAACACTTCTACACTGCTGATTGGAACATAAAATGCTGCAGCCACTATAAAAAATAGCATGGCAGTTACTTTAAAAAACTAAAATAGAAGATCCAGCAATTCAATTCTGGATATACACCCAAAAGGATCCAGCAATCCAATTCTGGATATACACCCAAAAGAATTAAAAGCAGGGAATTGAAGAAATGGTTGTACACCCATGTATATAACAGCATTATTCACAATAGCTAAAATGTGGATGCAATCCAAGTATCCATCCATGGATGAATGGATAAACAAGATGTAGCATATGCTACATACAATGAAATATTATTCAGCCTTAAAGAGGAAGGAAATTCTGACACATGCTACACCATGGAGGAACTTTGAGAACATTATACTAAGAGGAATAAGCCAATCACAAAAAAACAAATAACGTATGATTCCACTTATGAGGGACTTAGAAAAGTGGCTGGCAGGGCTGGAGGGAGAAGAAAATGGGGAGTTATTGTCTGATGGTTATAGAGTTTCAGTTCTATAAGAGAAAAGAATTTTGAAGGTAAGTGGTGGTGATAACTGCAAATATTATGAAGGAATTTAATACCACTGAGCTGTACATTTAAAAACAGAATGGCAAATTTTATATGTATTTTATCACATAAAAAATTGAAGGAAAAATCTATGAATAAAGTACAAGAACATCTGTCAACAAGACAAATTTCTAAGTTGATGTTCAAATACTATCAAATTTAAATTTTAAAAAACCATTCAATATCATTCACAACACCCCAAATTAAATACCTAGGTACAAATCTAACAAAATATGTACAAGATCTGTATAAGGATAACTACTGATAAGAGAAGTCAGAGACAATCTAAAAATAAAGTGATATTTCTTGTTCATGGATAGGAGGACTTAATACATTGAGATGTCAGTTCTTCCCAATTTGACCTATAGAGTCAATGCAATCCCATCAAAATTGCAGCAATTTACTGTGTAGATATAAAACAAGCTGATTGTAAAGTTTTTGTAGGGAGGCAAAAGACCCAGATTAGCCAACATAATATTAAAGGACAAAGTTGGAGGATTGACACTACCTAACTTCTAGACCGACTGTACAGCTACAGTAAGCAAGACAGTGTGGTTGGTGAAAGAATAAAAAAAATACATCACAGAACAGAATAGAGAGCCCAGAATTAGACCCACCTTAGTCAACTGATCTTTGACAATGGGGCAAAGGCAACACAATGCAGAAAAGATAATCTATTCAACAAATGGTGCTGTAACAACTGGACAACCACATGAAAAAAAAAAAAACAACAACCCAGACACACACCTTTACACCCATCACAAAAAATAACTCAAAATGTATCACAGACCTACATATAAAACACAAAACTATAAACCTCCTACAGGATAACATGGGAGAAAATCCAGATGACGTTGGGTTTGCCAATGTCTTTTTAGATACAACACCAAAGGCATGATTTATGTAAGAAAAACAGATGCTCCTCAACTTATGATGGGGGTATAAACCCACTGTAAGTTGAAAATACCATAAGTATAAAATGCATTTATTATACCAAACTACTGTATATCATAGCTGAGCCTACCCTCCCTTAAATGTGTTCAGAACATTTATGTTACCCTGCAGTTGGGCAAGATCATCTGGCAACACAGTGCAACATAGAGTACTATTCAATAGTTGTTTACCCTCACGATCATGTGGTTGCACGGAGCTGCAGCTTGCTGCCACTGCCCGGCATCTCAAGAGAATATCATACCACATATCACTAGCCTGGGAAAATATCAAAATTCACAATTTGAAGTATGTTTCTAATGAATGCCTATTACTCTCACACCATGGTAAACTGAAAAATTGTAAGTCAAACTATTGTAAGTCAAGGACCATCTGTAATTGGTAGGCTGGACTTTATTAAATAAATTAAACATTCCTGCTCTGAAAAAGAAACCATCAGGAGGATGAAAAGACCAGCTGCAGGCCACGAGAAACTATTTACAAAAGACACTTTTAATAAAGGACTATTATCCCAAATATAAAAAGAACTCTTAAAACACAACAATAAAAATACAAACAACCCAATTAAAAAATGAGCCAAAGATCTTAACAGATACCCCACCAAAGAAGATATACAGATAAATATATGAAAAGATGCTCTGGCCAGCAAGATGGCTCACACCTGTAATCCCAGCACTTTGGGAGACTAATATGGATTGGCTCTGTGAACCCACCCATATCTCATCTTGTAGCTTCCATAATTCCAATGTGTTATGGGAGGGACCCAGTGGGAGATTATTGAATCATGGAGGTGGGTCTTTCCCATGCTGTTCTCATGACAGTGAATGGGTCACACAAGATATGGCAGTTTTAAAAAAAGAAGAATTCCCCTGCACAAGCTCTCTTTGCCTGCTACCATCCATGTAAGATGTGACTTGCTCCTCCTTACCTTCCACCAGGATTGTGAGGCCTCCCCAACCATGTGGAACTGTAAGTCCAATAAACCTCTTAATTTTGTAAATTGCCCAGTCTTGGGTATGTCTTTATCAACAGTGTGAAAATAGACTAATACAGTAAACTGGTACCAGGAGTGGAGTGCTGCTGAAAAGATACCCAAAAATGTGGAAGTGAATATGGAACTGGGTAACAGGTTGGAACAGTTTGGAGGGCTCAGAAGAAGATAGTAAAATGTGGGAAAGTTTGGAACTTCCTAGGGACTTGTTGAATGGCTTTGACAAAAATGCTGATAGTGATATAAACAATAAGGTCCAGGCTGAGTTGGTCTCAAATGGAAATGAGGAACTTGTTGGGAACTGGAACAAAGGTGACTTTTGTTATGTTGTAGCAAAGAGACTGGTGTCATTTTGCCTTGCCCTGGAGATTTGTGGAACTTTGAACTTAAGAGAGATGATTTAGAATATCTGGTGGAAGAAATTTCTAAGCAGCAAAGCATTCAAGAGGTAACTTGGGTGCTGTCAAAGGCATTCAGTTTCAAAAGGGAAACAGAGCATAAAAGTTCAGAAAGTTTGCAGCCTGACAATGCAATAGAAAGAAAATCCCATTTTCTGAGGAGAAATTCAAGCCAGCTGCAGAAATTTGCTTAAGTAACTAGGAGCAGAATGTTAATCACCAAGACAATGGGGAAAATGTCTCCCGGGCAGGTCAGAGAACTTTATGGCAGCCCCTCCCATCACAGGACCCGAAGCCTAGGAGGAAAAAGTAGTTTCAAGGGTCTGCCCAGGGTCCCTGTGCCATGTGCATCCCAAGAACTTGGTGCCCTGCATCCCAGCCACTCCAGTTGTGGCTGAAAGGGGCCAACACAGAGTTCACGCCATGGCTTCAGAGGATACAAGCCCCAAGACTTGATAGCTTCCACGTGGTTTTGAGCCTGCGAGTGCACAGAAGTCGAGAATTGAGGTTTGGGAACCTATGCCTAGATTTCAGAAGATGTATGGAAACACCTGGATGCCCAGGCTGAAGTTTGCTGTAGGGGTGGGGTCCTCATGGAGAACCTCTGCTAGGGCAGTATGGAAGGAAAATGTAGGGTGAGAGCCCCCACACACAGTTCCTACTGGGGAACTGCCTAGTGGAGCTGTGAGAAGAGGGCCACCATCCTCCAGACCTCAGAATGATAGATCCACTGACAGCTTGCTCTGTGCGCCTGGAAAAGCCAGACACTCAACGCCAGCCTGTGAAAGCAGCCAGGAGGGAAGCTGCACCCTGCAAAGCCACAGGGGTAGAGCTGCCCAAGACCATGGGAACCAATCATGCCTTCCCCCACCTCTTGCGTTAGCATGACCTGGATGTGAGACACAGAGTCAAGGGAGATCATTTTGGAGCTTTAAGATTTGACTGCCCTGCTGGACTTCAGACTTGCATGGGGCCTGAGCTCCTTTGTTTTGGCCAATTTCTCCAATTTGGAATGGCTGTATTTACCCAATGCCTTTACCCCCATTATATCTAGAAAGTAACTTACTTTTGATTTTACAGACTCATCGGCAGAAGGGAGTTGCCTTGTCTCAGATGAGACTTTGGACTGTGGACTTTTGTGTTAATGCTAAAATGAGTTGAGACTTTGGGGGACTGTTGGGAAAACATGATTGGTTTTGAAATGTGAAGATACAAAATTTGAGAGGAACCAGGGACAGAATGATATGGTTTGGCTCTGTGTCCCCACCCAAATCTCATCGTGTGGTTCCCATAATTCCCATGTGGTATGGGAGGGACCTGGTGGGAGATGACTGAATCATGGGGGTGGGTCTTTCCCATGCTGTTCTCATGATAGTTAATGGGTCTTACAAGATCTGATGGTTTTAAAAATGGGAGTTTCTCTGCACAAGCTCTGTTTGCCTGCTGCCATCCATGTAAGATGTGACTTGCTCCTCCTTACCTTCTGCCAGGATTGTGAGGCCTCCTCAGCCATGTGGAACTGTAAGTCTGATAAACCTCCTTCTTTTGTAAATTGCCCAGTCTCGGGTATGTCTTTATCAGCAGTGTGAAAATGGACTAATACAGAGGCCAAGCTGAGAGAATTGCTTGAAGTCATGAGTTCAAGACCAGCCTGGACAATATAGCAAAATGTCATCTCTACAAAATTTTTTAAAAAATTAACTGGGCATGGAGGCAGGTGCTTGTAATCTCAGTTACTTGTGGGGGCTGAGCAGGAGGATCACTTAAGCCAGGAACCTGAGGCTTCAGTAAGCCATGACTGCACCACTGCCCTCCAGCCTGGGTGATGGGGCAAGAAACTGTCTCAAAAAAACATGGCAATAAAAATGCTACATATGGGCTGGGGACGGTAGCTCACGCCTGTGATCCCAGCACTTTGGGAGGCTGGGGTGGGTGGATCACTTGAGTCCAGGAGTTAGAGACCAGCCTCAGCAACATGACAAAACCCCATTTCTACCAAAAATATGAAAATTAGCCAGGCGTGGGGGTGTGTGCCTGTAGTCCCAGCCACTTGGGAGGCTGAGGTGAGAGGATCACTTGATCCCAGGAGGCAGAGGTTGCAGTGAGCCTGGATCATGCCACTACACTCCAGCCTGGGTAACAGAGTGAGATTCCATCTCAAAAAAAAAAAAAAAAGCAAAGAAGTAAGGAAGAAATGGAAAGAAGGAAAGAGAAATGCTACACATGGCCAGGTGCAGTGGGATTACAGGCATCATGCCTATAGTCCTAGCACTTTGGGAGGCCAAGGTGGTGGATGTCTTAAGCCCAGAAGTTCAAGACCAGCCTGGGAACCACAGCGAAACCCCATCTCTACAGAAAATTATCCAGGTGTGGTGGTGTGCATTTGTAGTCCCAGCTACTTGGGAGGCTGAAGTGGGAGGATCACCTGAGCCTGGGAAGTTGAGGCTGCACTGAACCATGATCACGCCACTGCACTCCAGCCTGGATGACAGAGTAAGAGATCCTGTCTCAAAAATAAAAATAATAAAAAAAGAAATGCTACACACTTACTACTTGTAAAATATAATTATTGCCAAATAGGGCTTGATAAACACAGAAAATACATGACAAGATGACACACAGTGATGTCAGCAAAAATAGTGGAGTAAGAACCTCTGAAAATCCTCTCTTCTATAAGGGGAAAGAGAATGCTGACAAAATCTGGGGCTGTGTATTCAAGAAAAACTGAATCTTGGTAAAACAATAAGCTTTATGGCATTTCAACTTTCCCTATTCTCATTGCCTCACCCCCTCAAGCTCCATGGCAGCCTTGAAGATCAGTAAGACATAATCACAGTGAAAACTAGCAGCCTGGTAGTCAGTGGGGGCAGGGGGGTGGGGGTGGAGTTTGGGGTCAGAGCTCCTATAAAGCTCCATTTTTAGAAAATGTCACTTGTTGGCCGGGCGCGGTGGCTCAAGCCTGTAATCCCAGCACTTTGGGAGGCTGAGACGGGTGGATCACGAGGTCAGGAGATCGAGACCATCCTGGCTAATATGGTGAAACCCCGTCTCTACTAAAAATACAAAAAACTAGCCGGGCGAGGTGGCGGGCGCCTGTAGTCCCAGCTACTCGGGAGGCTGAGGCAGGAGAATGGCGTAAACCCGGGAGGCGGAGCTTGCAGTGAGCTGAGATCCGGCCACTGCATTCCAGCCTGGGTGACAGAGCGAGACTCCGTCTCAAAAAAAAAAAAAAAAAAAAGAAAATGTCACTTGCGTGGTAGTTCCCAGGAAGATCCACTGACAAAATGTCCTCATTTGACCTGATTCAGAATTCACCCAGCCTTTTTTCCAGGGCCAACTGTTGGAAACTATCAGAGGCAACTGTTCAACATCATGATCTCCTGACTTGGTATGTAACAGCTGAAGTAACAATAAGCCAACAAAAAGCTTAAGAAACATCAGGAAAATACTACAGGAGGCTTTGAAAAGCTCAAACATATTCTTGAGAATCTAGAAAATATGTGATATGATTTGGCAGTGTCCCCACCCAAATCTCATCTTGAATTGCAGCTCCCATAATTCCCACATGTTGTGGGAGGGACCCAATGGGTGGTAACTGAATCATGGGGGTGGGTCTTCTCATGCTGTTCTCATGATAGTGAGTAAGTCTCATGAGATCTGATGGTTTTATAAAGGGGAGTTCCCCTCCACAAGCCCTTCTGTCTGCCACCATGTAAGATGTGCCTTTGCTTTCCCCCATGATTGTGAGGCCTCCCCAGCCATGTGGAACTGTAAGTCCATTAAACCTCTTTCCCTTATAAATTACCCAGTCTCAGGTATGTCCTTATTAGCAGCATGAGAACAGACTAATACAACATGGCACAGGCACAGGGCTAGGTACATGCCAAAAACCATGTTTTTTTTGCTCAGGGAAGATCTGAGAAGGCCCTAAACTCAGTCTAGCTGACCTTAAGAATGCAAGCAGGACATAAAAGGTAAGGCAGAGGTATTAATGGCTTGGATGAGCATTGAAGGCTGCTTTAAAAAATTTGAGCTGCAGCGGGCATGGTGGCTCATGCCTGTAATCCCAGCACTTTGGGAGGCTGAGGAGGATGGATCACTTGAGGTCAGGAGTTCGTGACCAGCCTGGCCAATATGGTGAAACGCCGTCTCTACTAAAAATACCAAAATTAGCCGGGTGTGGTGGCGAGCACCTGTAATCCCAGCTACTCGGGAGGATGAGGCAGGAGAATCGCTTGAACCTGGGAGGTGGAAGTTGCAGTGAGCCGAGAAGATTGCACCACTGCACTCCAGTCTGTGTGACAGAGCAAGACTATCTCCAAAAAAAAAAAAAAAAAATTGAGCTGGTTAATAAGCAGGACATTATAAAAATCAAAATGTTTAAATGGATGCTCTGACCAATTAATCCAATCTTTTGAGATTATACTACTGTAGGTCAAAAATTTGAGGGAGGATTTCTTTCAAATACTGATAGGTCAATAAGGAGGTAAACTGGAAAAATGCAAACAAAAAGATGTTCCAAGAGCAGTAACAGCCAAAACTAACTCAGCGCATTCATTCAAAGATTTAAGAGAACCCGCTCAAGTGTATAGGCTTCTTTGGGAAATTTAGTGTGTTTCTGCATAAGGGGTGCCATCTTTTGTCAAGGAGGTAACCAATATCTACTGAAATGCCTGATGTGTAGAACTATTTTTGCCCTTGTGATATTCATACTTTGACCTCAGGGTCACTAATATGTTGTTGGTTTTCATTTTCCTTGCTTTTTCATTAGCATTCATATTAATTTCTAAAGCAAAGTCACGAAAAAGGAACCAGACTGCTTCACCTACTTAATAATTGATTATCAATCACATTTCAAAGGAAGATTTTTCTCCCAATGAAATGCAAGTAACTCACCAGAAAAAAAAAAAAAAAAACCCTAAAAACTACATAAATTAAAAGTTTACATTTGCTACAGGTTCCATTTCCTAAATGATCTCTTTTCATCCTTTATTATCTAAACAGAAGGAATCAGACAAGCTATCCCTCCTCAATATTCTCTCTGAACACAAGATGAAACACCTACCATTTTAAACATAATACCTCTTAATCTCCTCCTCATTACCTTCCCCCAATACCCTTAAGAGACTTAAAAAAAAAAAAACTCTTGAAACATCTATATTATTCTCCATTCTCTCTTTAACTTACTTCAATGAAGACTTCCTCTCTGCACTCCAAAAACGACTCTTTTCAAGATTTCCTCAGATTGATAGGTTTACAACAGTTCACATTTACTATAAATTATCAGACTATATATTTACAATGGGTAGATTTTATGGTATGTAAATTGTACCTCAATAAAGCTGTTGAATCAGAAAATCTTTAAGAAACGCAAATTTAAATCCATAGCATCAAAATATTTACAAGTGGTATGTTAGTGTACTATTCCACCTTGTAGTCATTGTAGCAAACTGTCTGTTTGATATATATTAATGTACTTTAAGCATTTAAGAGAATAGATTCCTGATTTTAACCAAGACTTTAAAAGTACTGAAATTTATATTTCATATTTTTAAAACAGGAGAAATCTAATTTGATGAACTGCTAAATTGATAAATTAATCTGGTAAGTCTATGTAACCAGATGAATGTTGATGTCGATTGTTAAATAAATTGGGTGTGGTGGCTATGAGACCCCCGTCTCCATTAAAATTGTTAAAAAATGTGTTATATTAATATAAAAAGGCCACTGAAGACCTGTATGTTGCCATTTATAATCCTTATCTTATTCAGTCTCTCAGCAGCATCTGACAGTTGATTTTCCTTCTATTTTGTGATTTTATTATATTTTTGGAGATGGGGTCTCACTATGTTGCCCAGGCTGGCCTTGACTTTCACGGGGCTGGTGCATGTGTGATTTCATATGTTAATGAGTGCATAATGAGGTCCTAGGTGAAACGTAGGTCAAATCCACAGCCATGTTGGGTCTAGTCATTCTTAGCCAGCTTGGCAAACACCCTGGTTTTTCAAGGTCTTATCAGCCCCTAGCCTATCCAGTATTTCTTTTTATAATTTAGTTTTTGAGATGGAGTCTCACTCTGTTGCCCAGGCTGGAGTACAATGGCGCAATCTTGGCTCACTGCAAACTCTGCCTCCTGGATTCAAGCAATCCTCCTACCTCAGCCTCCTGAGTAGCTGGGATTACAGGCGCCTGCCACCACACCCAGCTAATTTTTGTATTTTCAGTAGAGACCGGGTTTCACCATGCTGGCCAGGCTGGTTTTGAACTTCTGACCTCAAGTGATCTGCCTGCCTTGGCCTCCCAAAGTGCTGGGATTACAGGCGAGAGCAACCACGCCCAGTCTATGCAGCTATTTCAACAGTTTCCTTTTGCTAGTCATGTGAAACTGCTGCCTGGAATTTTCTATTCTCCTGCGACCACCCTGTTATTATTCCTGTCTCAGTTGCATGGGTATTTACATGTGAAAAAAACCCCACCGAGTTGTACACTTAACATCTGTGTACTTACTGTTTGTAAGTTATACCTCAACATAAAAATGTTTATTATCTGTTAAGAAAAGGTTCAAGGCTTCCAATCCAATTAAAACATGCATTTCTTACTGTAGCAAACTAATAAAAGTATCACCGTAGGTTAAACAGCTATTAATCCTGCTGATAGCTGAGACCCCAGAACAAAGAAAAAATATTTGCTGAGCATCCATTACTTAGAGCTTATAGTCTGTGGGCCTGGAGTACACAGGTTGTGGGACCCTCCTGGACTCTGCCATTTAGTAGGAGGCAGAACAAGAGTCCAATGTGAAGTCACTGTGGCCTTATGCATAGAATGGCTTACAAAACAGGGGTCAGAGAAGGATTCTATGGTATTTTGTGCATGATACATCCTATGCATACATAAAAAAATACCCTTAAGTCAAAAGCTGAGCATAAAGTGGACTGACTTCCTTGGTGAGGCTGAGTGGATATCACGAGTAGTGGATAAGAAAGGCAGAAAGAGGATAAAATTCTGTCTGCTCTTACATACAAATCTCACTTTAAAATGAATTTTTAGAGGATGCAACTTTCTGCCCTCAGTCATCTTTTTAAACCAACACATACTTTACTGACAGTAAGACAAACCAAAGATATTATTTGAAGGATACTTGGAAGATGTCAACATTGAAGAAAATATTCACTTGAAACCTTAAAATAACAAAGTTTAAGTTTCTAAAGTCATTCTACAAAAAAAGTCACAAAGCAACAAAAGCCATAGCAGTGGTTTCTCAAAACTTGAGCATGCTTCAGAATCCTCAGGAGGGCTTGTTAAAACAAAAGTAGCTGGGCCCAACCTTACAGTTTCTGATTAATTAGGTCTGGGGCGGGGTCTGAGAATTTTTATTTCTAGCAAGTTCCCAGATGGCACTGATGCTGCTGGTGCTTGGACCACTCTTTGAAAATGCCTACTACACGTAAACCCGGGAGGCGGAGCTTGCAGTGAGCTGAGATCCGGCCACTGCACCCCAGCCTGGGCGACAGAGGGAGACTCCAACTCAAAAAAAAAAAAAAAAAAAAAAAAAAGAAAATGCCTTCTACATCAAAACGGGAGCACAATGTCTTGGGATTTAACCCATTAAGCAGCACCTTTTTTAAAAAAAGTCCATCTTTAGCTATTTTTCCTAAAAGAAATTAGTTTGTGTGATTTAGTAATTTTACTCAATCTCTTTAATAAATTACTTATGGTTAAAAAAAATTAATTCCCCTGCAGAGAAAGCCAGGTTTCACTAAGGAAATTATTAACCTGAGTGACGTCTGTAATGTATGAATTCTGGTTCAGTGAGTTTCTTTTAATTTTGAAGTTGAGAATTATATAAGAACATGCATGGCAGGCAAGTTCCATCCAGAAGGTTATAGTAAATTATTTTATACATTTCTCTCTCTCTCTAATCTGCTGTTGAGGTTATTCTCATAAACTAACTGGACATATCCCAGGTACAGGTTTGGCTTGACTCAAACAGTATTTCGGGCAAGGGAGGAAGGGGGTGCGGTTTGAACCAACACTTAAAAATCAGGTGCTCTGACATTAAAATTCAGATTTCCATCTACTCTTCAAGGGAAAAAAAAAATCAGAAAATATGGCAACATTATTCCCAATAGTCTGCAAGTAACAATCATCCAGAGTTGGGTTGCAGCTGCTCTACAGAGAGAACTTGAGCTCTAGTTCGCCATAGTCCCTATTTATTGTCTGCTGTCTTCAAGCTAATCCTCTCTGCTCACTTATTTATTGGCCTACCCCTATAGGTTTGCATATCTGGGTACTCAGCATAAGAGGGAACAGTTTCAGTTTCAAGAAGTTCATATACACTGGCTTAAATTAAGTATGGTATGGGTGGGTAAATTATTGAAAACTTATATTGGACTCAGTCTCTTACAGCCTAAGGTTGATGAGTTGTGTGATCTACCAGCAGGTTACCTCTACTAATTGGAAATTCTTGTGTTAAGAGCCTTCAAACTGGGATGAGCATTCTCTAGGCCAGGCACAGTGGCTCATGCCTATAATCCCAGCACTTTGGGGAGGCCGAGGAGGGCAGATCATGAGATCAGGAGATCAAGACCATCCTGGCTAACACGGTGAAACCGTCTCTACTAAAAATACAAAAAATTAGCTGGGCATGGTGGCAGGCACCTGTAGTCCCAGCTACTTGGGAGGCTGAGGCAGGAGAATGGCGTGAACCCGGGAGGTAGAGCTTGCAGTGAGCCGAGATAGCGCCNAAAAAAAAAAAAAAAAAAAAAAAAAAAAAAGCCTTCAAGCTGGGATGAGCATTCTCTGAAGGAGAGGTGTCAGGTTGTGACCCTTTCTGTCTGGCAAAAAGAACAGTGTAAATGATGCGCATGCCCGCAGAAGCATGCATGCAGAATACCTATTAATTATCTTAAGATTTTTCATTGTGAAACAGAAAAGTAAAATAGTCTATAGGCTACATTGTAGTCTATACGCAATGTAGAGTGACCATCTGTGTAACTACAATCCAGTCAAGAACATCAAAACATTACATCCGAAGTCCCTGTGGCTCACGCCTGTAATCCCAGCACTTTGGGAGGCTGAGGCAGGCAGATCACCTGAGGTCAGGAGTTCAAGACCAGCCTGACCAACATGGTGAAACTCTGTCTCTACTAAAAATAAAAAATTAGCTGGGCGGGGTGGCTTATGCCTGTAATCCTGGCTACTCGGAAGGCTGAGGGCAGGAGAATCATCTGAGCCCGGGAGGTGGAAGTTACAGTGAGCCGAGTTTGTGTCACTACACTCTAGCCTGGGCAACAGAGCAAGACTGTGTCTCTAAAGAAAAGAAAGAAAAGAAAAGAAAGGCCACTTCTAAATTACAACTCCTTACTTACCTCTAAAAACCAGTGACTTATATGATAATTTCCCTACTTTTCCTTATAATTCTTCACCTAAATCTGCCTGCCTCCTTAACAGTATCACTTCATTTTGTCTTTTAATGTTGAACTATAAATTTATTCTTTTGCATCTGATTTGTGTTTTTCTTTTTATTTTTTGAGACAGTGTCTCAACTCTATTGCCCAAGCTGGAATAGAGTGGTGCCATCTCAGCTCACTGCAACCTTTGCCTCTGGGGCTCAAGCAATTCTCCTGCCTCAGTCTCCTGAGTAGCTGGGACTATAGATTCAGGCCACCATACCTGGCTAATTTTTTATTTTTAGTAGAGATGGAGTTTCACCATGTTGGCCAGGCTGGTCTCAAACTCCTGGCCTCAAGTGATCCACCTACCTCAGCCTCCCAAAGTGCTGGAATTACAGCATGAGCCACCGTGCCCAGTCTGCACCCGATTTTTAAAAATCCAATGCTAAGATACATGTTAACTTTCCTTTTGCTCAGCCTCACCACAGGTTTAGCAATTTTACAGGTCTTTCTGCTGTTCTCTGTAATAATTTCTATCTTCTACTTGTTCGCATTTATTGTGTTGCTTTTACCGACTTCTTGATACAAATATTTGCTCATTAATTTTGGGCCTGTTTTAAGGTGTTTTTTTTGTTTTTTTTTTTTTGACAAAAGCTTAAACTCACTCTGTTACCCACACTGGAGTGCAGTGGTGCAATCAGAGCTCATTATAACCTCAAACTCCCAGGCTTAGACAATCCTCCTGTCTCAGCTTCCAAGTAGCTAGGACTACAGACATGTGCCATAACACCTGGCAAAAATCTTTTTTTTTTTTTTTTTTGTAGAGACGGGGTCTTGCTGTGTTGTATAGGCTGGTCTCAAACTCTTGGCCTCAAGCGTTCCTCCTGCCTTGACCTCCCAAAAGTGCTGAGATTACAGGCATGAGCCACATTTTTATTAAGTATTGCTTTCTCCATATCCTACAAATTTTGGTATATATATTTTTAATCATTTAGTTAAAATAGTTCTTAATTTCCATTATGTCATCCTTAATTAATGAGTTATTTAAAGTATGTATCTGAATTTCCAAACATATGGGGATGATTTTCTAGTTATTTATTACTGATTTCTTGCATAATTACAGTGGAATCAGTAAACATCTATATAATTTCACTCCAAAATTTGTTGAAACTTGTTTAATGATCCCGTCTATTCCAGCAAATTCTTGTAAAATATTACGTGTGTGCTTGAAAAGAATGTGTACTTCAATTAGGTGCAGTATTCTATGTGTTCACTAGAATATGCTTATTAATCGTGTTAATCAAATTTTCATTAACCCTTCCCAATTTCTTTTGGTATCCTTTTTTCATCAATTACTGAGAAGAATTCATTAACTTTTTTTTTTTTTTTTTTTTGAGACAGAGTCTTACTGTCACCCAGGCTGGAGTTCAGTGGTGTGATTTTAACTCACTGCAACCACTGCCTCCCAAGTTCCAGCAATTCTCCTGCCTTAGCCTCCCAAGTAGCTGGGACTACAGGCACGTGCCACTATGTCCAGCTAATTTTTGTATTTTTTAGTAGAGATGTGGTTTTCCCATGTTGGCCAGGCTGATCTCGAACTTCTGACCTCAGGTGATCCCTCCACCTCAGCCTCCCAGAGTGCTGGCATTACAGGCGTGAGTCACCAGGCCCAGCCTAGAAATAAATGATTTATAATCACAGTAGAAAATTTTAATGAATCGGCTGGGCTCTGTGGCTCACACCTGTAATCCCAGTACTCTGGGAGGCCGAGGCAGGTGGATCGCCTGAGGTCAGGAGTTCGAGACCAGCCTGACCAACATGGCAAAAACCCATCTCTATTAAAAATACAAAAATTAGCCAGGCAAGGTGGCACACATCTGTAGTCCCAGTTACTCAGAGGCTGAGGCAGGAGAATCACTTGAACCTGGGAGATGGTGGTTGCAGTGACCCAAGATTGCACCACTGCACTCCAGCCTGGGTGACTAAGCGAGACTCCATCTTCAGTGGGGGAAAAATCATTTCTGGTAGTTCTGTAAACTTTTAATATATTTTATAGACATGTTATTAAATACATATAAATTTAGAATTCTATCTACCCGGCAAATTAAAATCAATTATTATAAAGTAATTGTATTATAAAGCAATTAATGCTTTTTACCTTAAATTCTGTTTTGTCTGATATTAATATAGCTACAGCAACTTTCTTGTGGTGTTTATTTTCACCTTATTTTTGAAAATTCAATACTAAAATACTATGTTCTTATATCTTATTTTTAGTCATTCTGTAAGTTTAAGATATATTGCCTGTATAATGTATATAAACTTAAAACTCTGGTTTGACAATCTTTCTACCAACAGCATTTAATCAATTATGTTTAATGTAATTACTGATACATGTGGGTTTTAGTTTACCACCACTTCTTGTGCTTTGTATCTTGTACTTTTTTCTTCCTTTAAATTATTTTTATCATTCTATTTTTTCCTTTTTAGTCAGAAGTTATACAACTTTTCTATTTGTTTAGTGTTTATTAATTACAACACATATCCTTGACTTATCTCAGTCAAGCATTAATTCATATCTTTAACCTCCTCCAAGACAATGCAAGAACCTTAGAAGAGACTAATTCCAATCACCTCCTCCAAATTTTTATGCTTTTTCTGTCTTGCATTTTAAATCTTTTTTTTTTTTTTTGAGACAGAGTCTTGTTCTGTAGCCCAGGCTGGAGTGCAGTGGCACCATCTCGGCTCACTGCAACTTCCACCTCTCAGGTTCAAGTGATTCTCCTGCTTCAGCTTCCTGAGTAGTTGGAATTACAGGTGTCTGCCACCACACCTGGCTAAAATTTTTTTTGTATTTTTTGTAGAGGCGGGGTTTCACTATGTTGGTCAGGCTGGTCTCAAACTCCTGACTTGAAATGATCCGCCCACCTTGGCCTTAAATCTCTATTTTAAAAAAATCCCACTGAACACTGTATTGTCTTATATAGTAAATGTTCAAATGTTCATTTAGAGTTACCCACATTTTTTTTTTCTTTTGAGACAGAGTCTCGCTTTGTTGCTCAGGCTGGGGTACAGTGGCACAATCATAGCTCACTACAGCCTCCAACTTCTGGACTCAACCAATCCTCCCACCTCAACCTCCTGAGCAGCTGGAACTACAGGCATGCACCACCACACCTAGCTAATTTTTGTATTTTTAGTAAAGATAGGATTTCACTGTGTTGGTAAGCCTGGTCTCAAATCCTTGACCTCAAGTGATACACCTGACTCAGTCTCCCAAAGTGCTGGGATTACAGGCATGAGCCACCACGCCTGGCCTAGAGTTACCCCGTCTTTAACCACTTTCTATACTTTTTTTTTTCTATACTTCTGATTTAACATTTTGAATCACTTTCCTCCTACTTGCAAAGACCCAATAAAAGTCCTTTTTGTGTAAACATGCTAGTGGTAGACTCTGTTCTTGTCTATACAAAATACCTTTAATACCTTCACTTTTACCTTTCCTTTATTTTTTTACTTTTGAGACGGAGTCTCGCTCTGTTGCCCAGGCCGGAGTGTAGTGGTGCAACCTCCGCTTACTGCAAGCTCTGCCTCCTGGGTTCACACCATTCTTCTACCTCAGCCTCTTGACTAGTTGGGACTACAGGCGCCCGCCACCACACCTGGCTAATTTTTTGTAATTTTAGTAGAGAAGGGGTTTCACTGTGTTAGCCAGGATGGTCTCGATCTCCCGACCTCGTGATCTGCCCACCTTGGCCTCCCAAAGTGCTGGGATTACAGGCGTGAGCCACCATGCCCGGCCCCTTTCATTCTTGAACAGTATTTTCTGCTGGGTTTAAAATTCTGGGATGCATTTCTTTCCTTCATCACACTAAAGAAGTTATTTCCACTGTTCTCTGGCTTACACTCTGCAAGTCAATCATAAGCCTGATCATCATTCTTCAGAAGTTAATGTCTTTTTCCCATCCCCCACTGCTTTTAAGATTTCTTTATATTCCATTTCCTGAAGTTTGATTATGAGTCTTGGTGTGGATTTAGTTTTATTTGTACTGTTATAAATTTGTTTGGCTTCTTGGATTTGAGGCTTGAGGTTTTTCATTTGTTTCAAAAAGTTTATCTACAATCCCATTCAATATTGCTATAGAAACATTTTCTCTTCTTTTTCTAGGTTTCCAATTATGACTGTTAGACTTTCTCACTCTATCTTCTACCTTCTCTATTTTCCATCTTTGTGTATACAGTGCTTCACTTTGAACAGTTTCTTCTAACCTATTTTCCATTTCACTAATTTGCTCTTTAGCTGTATATAATTGCCTATATACCTATTCATTTGTTTTTGAATTTTCAGTTCTCAATTTCAGTGTTTTAAATCTGAAAAGTCATATTTTAGAGTTTCCAGTCCCCAATACAACTAAAGTTTGGGTTTTTACTTCCTTTAATGCTGTAAGAATAGTATTTCATAGTGTATGTCTAATAAGTAGAATATCTAGAATCTCTGTATGTCTGTATTTCTTTTGTCTTTGCTTCTGACAACTCTTTACTTACGGTACCTTCTCTTCTTGTGTGCCTGGTTACCTCTGTGGCTGCATATTATAACAGCAAAATTATCTATACAAATAATTTTAGGCCTAGGATCATATTTCCCTCTAAGATGTCATTGCTTTTACCTGGCACCTATGGGCATTCACTAAATAGAATGATCGTAATGTAAGTAAGCCTTAAGGTTTCTGGGCCACTTAGATTATGTGAAATTGTTACTGCCAATGTGAGGGATGGTTTACTTCAACTTCACCCTTACTCCTAGGTGTATCTCTTGATAGAGTTCCAACCCAAAGTGAAGAATGATTTATAAGGGCTCTCAGGCTTGAAAGGACCCAGACTACAAGTTTTATCTCCTTCACCTTGAAAGGACACTAAAGGTGTGGGCTCATGCTCTCAACTTCCTTTATCCTGATCAGCAAATGGCCATAAAACAAAAAATGGCCCTAATGCTAAGGCTTGCTCCTCTGTGCTTACCTTCTCTCTCAAAGCTCAACTCAATATCTCCTTATAATAGTGATTTGATGTTTAAGAAGATTTTTAGAAACAATTGATCCAGTTTCTTAAGGTGACTTCAGTAAGAGAGCTGGTTTGAATCACCTGGCCTATCACTAGTTGAGGTCGAAATCTCCCAGCATTCTGTTACATAATATATCCTTAGTACATGGTCTTACCCTGGCAATAACTGTCCCAAGGTGAAAAAGTTCTACGGTATTCTTTGAATAGTAATAGCTCTTCTTGGTAGTAACTTGCCCTTATAGTACAGAGGAACTATAAAGGATGAGAGTTCGTTCAAGTTATAGTTCCTCTAATTCACTCATTCTATGACCCTGGACAACGATTTGTGTACAAAATTGAGTGGGGGATACAACATCTCCACACATACTAGAATATCAAATGAAAGAATGCAAAAAAGCTTGAAAAGGCCTACAAAACTGGCCAGGCGTGGTGGCTCATGCCTGTAATCCCAGCACTTTGGGAGGCCAAGGGAGGAGGACTGCTCGAGCTCAGGAGTTTGAGACTAGCCTGGGCAACATGGCGAAACCCTATCTCTACAAAATATACAAAAATTAGCCTGGTGTGGTGGTATGCACCAGTATTCCCAGCTACTTGCGAGGCTGAGGCACAAGAATCCCTTGAACCTGGGAGGCGGAGGTTGCAGTGAGCCAAGATTGTACCTCTGCACTCCAGCCTGGGCAACAGAACAAGACTGTCTCAAAAAAAAAAGATAAAAGAAAAAAACACCCCACAAAACTAACAAAAATTATCATTCTCTTCTCTCTTTTCTCTGCCCCATGGTGAGCCGTTCATCAATGGCTCTAAGACACCATGGCAGGCCAAAGGTCAGTTGACATTTCAGGTCACTCATGAACGGCTAGCAACGTTATACAAGACACAGTATTTTCAGGGTCAAATAGAGAGATAACTATTATCTGTATTTTTAAATATTTCTGAATACACAGTGTGAATGCATGCAAGTATATGGGAACACACCCAAACCCTTCCTCCTTCCCTCCCTTCCTCTTATGGATAGCTAGTTAGTATCTGAGGTACCCCAATCAGGAATGCATACCCCAGGTGTGGCTATTACAAAAGCGTCAGCTACATCTTTGGAATCTATACTAGAGGATTCCCTCACAAGTATAAAGGATGGTAGAAATAATTTTTCTGATGAAAATAGAATTCAATATATGTATGTGTTGGCTGGAAATACTGTACAGGATTCTCTTAACCTTGCATATATATGTGGATTATAAGAATCTGGCAAACCAGGCAGCCTAACACTCTCTGCAGTGGCACTCTGGGCCTAGAACTCTGGTCCTGGGTCTGGACACTTAACGGAGGATTCCATCACCTACGCCAGTGAAAAGGTTAGATGTGTCCTGTATTGAGAATTTTTCTGCATCTGTTTCTACCTAACTTTTGATGTGAGATACATATCCAAAGGACAGGTTGGGGCTTTCCCCAGTCCACAGGAACATGCTGAATGACTAACTTTTGTGCCTGCTTGCTGATGTTCTTATCTGTGGCAAAATTTAGTCTGAGACTTGACTTTATTGTTACAGATCACCTGGTAGCATAACTTCTAATATAGGAAGTTACCAGTTTCTACCAAACAAAAAACTTGCACCATTAGGAGCCACAAAATCAGTTCAGCTCAGTTTGCAACAATTGTGGTGCATCAAATTTCCTAAATGAAGCCTGTTGGGACATAACCTCAAAGCAGGAATATTATGATTCTGATCAAGCTGATATACATACTTGCCATCCCAGGCCCTCCAAGAGAAAGGCTGTTTCTCTTCAGTGGGAAAACCACAGGAAGCTACAGAGACAGCCTTGGGGTGTGGGTTTTGCTGGGCTGGGGCGCCTGCCAAAAATACCATCGTTCTGTTTCTTGGCCCCTAGAATGCAATACCTAAGCTTTTTTTTTTTTTTTTTAAATGATTTCCCCCAAACCACCTGGACTCTGTATTCTACTCAAAATGATGTCATTTAAAGAATATCTGTATTCAAGGGACTGTATGGGAGGCAGCTACCCTGGTTCAAGTAAATGCAAACCAGAAATATTTGCATTTTCAAAACAGCACGGTCTTGGATTTTTAGTAGCTGCATGTCCCTGCCCTCCAAATGTTTTTTAAAATACTTAAGCTGAAAATTAACCAAAATGGGAGATGAACTATGTTTGTCATAAACAGTTTCTTGAGAAAAAGCTTTTAAACTCTCAACCCTCAGCCTGCATCTGTGCTAAAGGATACCTAGAAGTTGCTCTAGCCCATATGACTTTCAAGATGCTACAGTCTGAAACATGACCATAAGAAAAAAATTCCTCTGGGTATCAGGATTCCCTTTTCCAAAGGACAAGATTCCCAAAGACAGCCTGAAGGAGCCTAACCAATCAGTCCTCGAAGCTGCTAAAAATTTAAAGTGAAATTATTTCCCCTGCTAAATAAGTACAATGGAATTCTATGCATATGAATTAATCCTACCACATCACTGTCTGAGAGATGATTAATATGGTAGAAAAGTGAACAAGAAGTTGGAAATCCTGGACTTTCATGTAATTTCTCTGAGCCTACTGCTTCTCTCCATCTGATAGACTGGGAAGCGCTCTTGATAGCCAATTCATAGGACACTGGAAAGGAATACTGGGAAAACATCCATAAAGTGATGCCAAAGGAACAGAGAAATGCTGTAGCACTTGAAAAGATTAAACCAAGTCCTCCCTGCCCATGTTGCACTGGCTTCCAACCCATTTATAGCTGCGGTAGAAAGAGCAAGATGATTGAGGCTGTAAAAAGGCTTCCAAGAAGCAATGTGGGACAGGGACAAGAACCGCTGCGCTGGCAGGCAGCAGGAATGACCCTGAGCCCAGCACTGCCATGCTGGTTCTCTTCTGTCCCTGCCTCTAACAGCACAGAGAAATTCAGAGGGAACACAGACAAGAAACCTCTCCCAAGATTTATGCTCATCTAAAGTCGTAGGCTTAACATTGGCCACAGATACCTGCACAGATCTTCAGCCTCCAGGAAATGAGAATTCATCCTTCCCCATCAGTGCATGCTTCGGGGAACATGAACTCAGCTTCATTTTGGTTAATAATTAAGCTCCTAGATTTACAGCTGACATGAAAAGAAAAGGGAAAAGGAAAGAAGAAGACAAAGAATCTAAAAACCTGCACATTAGTATTTGCTCACATCTTGAGGCCAGGCCCTTTTCTGTTCCCCTGCTTTTTTGTCAACTTCTAAAGATGGAAAGATTTTTATGGCTGTAAATGACAAAAATGAGTGTATTCAGGAAGGGAAATGGGAATGGCACCTGATCTCTGTTCAGACAAAGGAGCAATGGAAAACACTGACAGAGTGCCAACTACATGACACCCATCACACGAGCTCTTATTCCATCTTCATGGCTATGGTACTGCAACTACTTTATACCTGAGGAAACTGAAGCTCAAACTTTGCGATACTTGCGTAAGGTCACATGGTTAGTGGGTAGCAGATAAAGCCAGTGCTCACTGCTGCTGCACTAGCCATATCAAAATGTCCTGCCAGCTCTTAGCTCAAAAGATAGGATACTCTTGAATTCTCTTCTGACATTCTCACTTGTTCACACCCATGTGCCATTTTAAGCCTTGCAGTACTTTAAAACAGTTTAAAATTTTCCTGCAAATTGCTCATTGTCTTTATTCACAACACACAGCTTCAAATTACTTTCCGGAAAAAAAAAAAAAAATCAAACCCACCCACAAAGGTCAAAAAGGTACCACAGCTGAGGCTATCACGAGGAAAATACTGTGAGAGTGGAAGCAATTTCCCAAGGAGAACATATCAAACTAGCACAGCCTAACAGAAACATGCAGTCAACCCCAGGGAGCACTGTGAAAGGGTCCATTTGTTGGGACTGCAGTCCTTTTGCTGAGTGGGATAGGATGACATAGGTCTCATTTTCCAGGTATACTTTCAGCTCCTATTGGAATATTCTCAAAAATAGCAACTAGTGAGTGATTAGACAAAGATAGCAGATATTGTTAAATCAAACTCTTGCTCCTCCAGTAGAGCTGGGAGACACACGTGTTTTTGTTTTCTTACTCTGACATTAGTCTATTAGCAAGTCATTTTGCACTCTTTTAAAAATCTGTGTACCTTATGATTAAAATCAATCTTCCTTATCAGTCTGGTCAAATTGAACTAATGAAAATATTGTACATAGGCGTATTAGCAATTTTATGGAAGGTTTTACTCAGGCAACAAATAAATGGTCTCCTTTAAAAGCGATGTTGATTGAGCTCACATTCCACTTTTGGGATACGTAGGAGGTTTCAGCACAACAGTGAGTAATTACAACTTGCCTCAATCCCCACTTTCGTTACCCTCTCCCTTCAAGGCCCTTTGTGGAAGAGCTGACATATAAAGAAAGGAAAATGCAAAGTACAACTGAGAACTAAGAGAAATCCAAATTTTTCCCAGGCCTTCACACATAACACAAAAATATGATTTTGCATGGATTTCTCTCCCAAGTTGGAAGGCCAATAGAGTTCTTTAAAATATCCAAATGCTCAGTGAATCCAGAGTTAATTACAAAGACACCTTAGTGGCCTAGACTACAGGTGAGTTCAGATTACGATTCAACACACGTTCCACAGTAGTCCTCGTGGGAGGCTGAGCATATATTCCAATGATACTGCCTTTACCCAAGACTCTGCTGAATGCACACTTGTATACTGTCAAGATGGCTCCTCTAATTTGCAAAACTTGCTCATGTGTATTCTCCCACTGACTGTTCACATTTGGCACACTTGCAGAAGCTTAAGGCCCACGCAGGTGGTATTTTCCCATTTTAGTCTGATGGCTGTAAATTCAAGATGTCTAACTTTGGTATGTGATTTAACCAGTCACATTAGATATTCTAGAGAAGAGAACCATGTAGGTTTTTCTGTCTTAAAAAAAGCACTAACAAAACTTTCATCATGAGAGAATTATGTAAAACTAGAGAAGGTCAGACACTCTAGAAAACTATGACTAAGTTCATATCACTATCATAAAAACAATATAAGATGTTATATGAACGAATCATAAGGGTAACTTCAGGAATAAGACATTCTCAAACAGTTATTTCACATCTCCTTTTTGTTTTTTTTGAGACAGGGTCTCTCTCTGTTCCCCAGGCTGGAGCACAGTGGCACCATCTCGACTCACCGCAACCTCCGCCTCCTGGATTCAAAGATTCTCCTGCCTCAGCCTCCCAAGTAGCTGGGATTACAGGCACACACCACCACGTGTGGCTAATTTTTTTTACTTTTAGTAGAGACAGGGTTTCGCCATATTTGGCCAGGCTGCTCTCAAACTCCCAACCTCAGGTGATCTGTCCCCTTCAGCCTCCCACAGTGCTGGGATTACAGGCATGAACCACCATGCCTGGCCTATGTTTAGGTATTTAAAACAATCTATTTAAGTAGTGATATATATATATTGTATAAAGCCTGTGTAAGAGCTCATGTGTCCATAAAAGCTTTCCCAGTTCCAGCTGATGGTTCCCTTGTTTTAGCAGCTAGGTAGCATTTACAAGTCCATGTTCCTCCCTCCCTATCTTACAAAGTTATTGAGGGTATAGGCAAGAGGATAAAGATGAATGTACTATATAAATAAAAAAAAGAAAGAAGGGGCCGGGCACAGTGGCTTACACCTGTAATCCCAGCACTTTGGAAGGCCGAGGCAGGCAGATCATGAGGTCAGGAGATCCAGACCATCCTAGCTAACACAGTAAAACCCTGTTTCCACTAAAAATACAAAAAATTAGCCGGGCGTGGTGGCGGGCGCCTGTAGTCCCAGCTACTCGGGAGACTGAGGCAGGAGAATGGCATGAACCCCCCCGGGAGGCAGAACTTGCAGTGAGCCGAGATGGCGCCACTGCACTCCAGCCTGAGACACAGAGCGAGACTCCATCTCCAACAAAAAAAAAAAAAAAAAGGAAGGAACATGAACAGTGGCTAGTTGGGGACCTCTGCCCATCAGGAGTCAAATCAATGCACCCTACTAGCAGAGGGAGAACTAACCCTTTGAACTCTGAGCAAAGTTAGTACTGTCCTCCAACACCCAGTTGAATACAGCTGGGCCTAAAGAAATGAAATAGTTGATCAAGAGACTACACAATCTCAGACACAAAAACTAGTGGCAAATCAGCCCCTGCATCTACCTTTACTACAGTTGAGGAAAAGGAGTCCCCAGAGAGAGATGGTGAGTTCCCAAAGCCATAGGGGCAGCCATGGTGGGACTGGTTGCAACTCTAATATCCCAGTATCTCATCTAGGAGAGCTTGGGAGTGGTACCAAAGAAACACTCAGAGCAATGGTGCTTTACTAGGATCCGCAGGCACATTTCAGGGACTTCATGAAGCCTCTGAAATTGTCTGTAAAACTGCGTGGCTTTGCGGTTTTTGTTGTTTTTGCTTTTTTTTTTTTTTTTGCTCTGTTGCCCAGGCTGGAGCGCACGATCTCCACTCACTGCAAGCTCTACCTCCCAGGTTCACACCATTCTCCTGCCTCAGCCTCCTGAGTAGCTGGGACTACAGGCGCCCACCACCACGCCTGGCTAATTTTTTGCCTTTTTAGTAGAAACAGGGTTGTACCGTGTTAGCCAGGACGGTCTCAATTTCCTGACCTCGTGATCCACCTACCTTGGCCTCCCAAAGTGCCGGGATTACAGGTGTGTGCCACCACACCCGGCTGGCTTTGCATTTTTAAGGGGAACAGTGGTGACTGCTTTCATCAGTCTGAACATAATCCATGACTCAAAAATATTTAAGAATAGGCTGGGGGATAAGACTAGAAGTGAATGAGATTAATTCCAAACTAAAAGGAACCCAATTTTTCAATACCCTGAAGACTATGCTTGGGCCACGCTGCCAATGGAACCATCTAAGGAGAACACAGCCCTAAACTTTCTGGTCTGAGTGGCAAAAGGGATCCTGTAAGAAAAAATTTGTCTGGGAAAACTAGATGTGTTTGTGACCACAGGTGACAGGGAAAGGAGTAATCATCACAAGCTCTAATTACTAATTAGGTGGTCTTAAAAACCACAGGTCAAAGTAATGAGCAAGGCCGTGTTCTCTGGAATCATGGAAAAGGTTTTGGCTGTCATTGTCAAGAGACATGAATGCAAGGTTTCTGCAGCCTTTCAAAGCCAGGGCAGCCTTGGCCTTCAAATCCCTGATTCAATCCCTCCCATTATACCTGTGTGTGGACAGTGAGCCCAGAAAAGGCTGCATGTACCTCAAGAGACCTAATGCGATCACAGGGGTCTTTGTTTTCTTATTTCTGATGTCAACACCAGTCCCAGGAGTGGGCAAAGGCCTTGGTACTTGGCCACAGGGAACTGGATACACGTCAGCCATTGTAATTTCCCTGGGAAACAGAAAATATTTTCCCCACTCTATGGATGAGGAAATAGAAGCAAAGGGAGAAACATCCAAGGTTTTTCAAGGCAGTGAAGAGCCAAGAGTTCTGAGGTTAAGGCTTGTAGCTAAATACTCCTCACCAGCTCTGGCTGTATATTCCATCTCCTTTTGGGAACCAAGCAGTTCTAGAGATTGGAGAAAACACTAGTTGCTAAGGACAAGATGTGGGATACATTTTACACCACACAACCATACATATGGAATCCATCATACATTAAAATAGAAGATTTGAGGCCTTGCTGGGTAAATGAGATAGGAAAAGAGAACCTGGGGGTTACTCATCATTTTCCAAATCAGAGATTTATATCCCTTTTGGAAAGGAGAAGGAAAATCTGGCTGTGGCCCAGTTTTGAGTAATATTTGCCACTGAGAAGCTGTATGCAAAGATTCCTGGCACAGGCTGTGGAGAGCTCTTCCGATTGGGCTCTGGCCAGTCCTTGTAAATGATTGAGATTTAAAACCCTATCAAATCTGAGAAGCAGGGAGTATCCTCAATACAGCACCATAAATCCCTTATAGTAGGAATGTTCAGGGGAAAATGATGTCTATGTATAGCTATATACATATACATATATATTTTACATCAAGAAGTGTTGACATCACCAATTAACAGTGATCTAAATGGCTGGATCGTGGTTATTTTCTTAAATATGTTTTCTGATTTTTCTGCAATTAACAATCCATTGCTTGTGAAATAAAGGAAATATAAAATATAAAAGCTAATAAAGTGTCAATAGAGAGCCAGAACTTATTCAACTGACTCACTGAAGAAAAGAAATGGAGGCGGGCAGAGTGGGGGAGCACCTTGGTTGTGGTCACTTGGCAGTCCAGCAAGGGATGCAGAGCCAGGACCCTGGAAATCCCCTGACTTCCTGCCTTTCACACCACCCTGCTGCAGCTGCTGGATTCCTTAGGCTAGGAAACCCCCTAAAAAGCTCGGTGCTAGGTGATCAAGAGTTTTACATGGAATTGTAAAATTCAAAACAGCAGCTTTAAGCATTAGACAACATATACCAGATTCCAACTCTAAGGATGGCCAAAATTAGAACAGCACTCACAAAGACAAGAGGACGATTTGCAGAAAATTGGTTATCCCAGGCTCAGCCACAACTGCTCTACTGAACAACTTCATAACTGTGCCATGTCTTGTTGTCTCTGGCTGTTATACACGCAATTCTCCACCGCCTGGAATTCCTCGTGTTCTCTCCCCCAGGTGTTTCTAGAAACTCCTACTTGACCCTTTAACATCAACTCAGAAGTCATCCTCTGCAAGGCCTTCCCGGGTCATCCACATTTACAAAATTAATTGGTATTGGGATGCCATAACAAGAGGACAGACCTTGCTGTAGGGCATTTCACAACGGAACAGATCATTACTGGCTTATGAGTCTGTCTCACCCTCTGGACAGTGTTCCTTGAGGACAGTGGCTATTTTAATCATCTTTGTATCTCTGGCACACGGCAGGGACTCAAATGTCAGCTGAATTAAATGAATGTCTGCTAACAGACACATGGTAACAATTTAACCCTTCCTTTCAAATCTATGATTTGCCTTTCTGTCTTCTAAGTGGTGCATTTGCAAAGCCCTTAGGTGACAAGTTACTTTGGGACAGAGGTTTCTCTTAAAAAACATTTAAGTAGCTGGCCGGGCACGGTGGCTCACACCTGTAATCCCAGCACTTTGGGAGGTCAAGATGGGCAGATCACAAGGTCAAGAGATTGAGACCATCCTGGCCAACATGGTGAAACCCCATCTCTACTAAAAATACAAAAATTAACTGGGCATGGTGGCACATGCCTGTAGTCCCACCTCCTCGGGAGGCTGAGGCAGGAGATTCACTTGAACCCAGGAGGCAGAGGATGCAGTGAGCTGAAATCATGCCACTGTACTCCAGCCTGGCAACAGAGGGAAACTCCGTCAAAAACAAACACACACCCCTATTTAAGTAGCTAAGTTGACTTTTGGTATTTCATGCTTCTTTTTGGTGGGGGCTTGGAGGCATGGGCATGACTTGCTCTGTCGCCCAGGCTAGAGTGCCATGGCATGATCTCAACCTCCTGGGCTCAAGGGATCCTCCCACCTCAGTCCCTCAAGTAGCTGGGACTACAGGCATGTGCCACCACACCTGGCCAATTTTTGTATTCTTTGTAGAGACAGGATTTCACCACGTTGCCCACGCTGATCTTGGACTCTTAGGCTTGGGGGATCTGTGCACCTCAGCCCCGCAAGGTGCTGGGATTACAGGTGTGAGCCACCATGCCTAGCCTTTCATGCTTCATAAGTAACAAGAAAATATGATAGAAGAAAGGTAGGATTATATAATATCAAAAAATAAATGGGCAGGCTGGCTATGACAAAGGCCAGAACAAAGTATGATATACCAGCTGACATTTATTATTCCTACCCAACCCTTCCCCTATCACTCTTCAAGACATATGCCCAGATACACACAGAAAGCTAATAGCATCACTTTGAGGAGTTTAATCATAACCCATCAACAGAAGAACCTACTGCACAGGCAACACCAGAATGAGTGTATTATTAGGGTTGCTAATCACTAAAATCTCAAGATCAGGTTTCTGGGCACATCTTGCTACATCTGCGCGGGTCCCAGATGGTATGCAAACCAAGTTTGGAGCCTGATTCTTCATAACAGGCTGTTCCTGCAATATCACAAAGGTTGCAACAGAATTGTGCAACAAGAGCAAGAATTCTCTGCATGCAGTCTCCTCTAGCACAGTCCTGCTCCTGACTCTGCAGGTCTGAAAAAAGGTTTTGGTCAACTTCTGGGTCCCAGAAACAAGGCTATTATTGCATAGAACACCTGAAGGTGCCTAGCTTTACTCCTTATAGCGAAGGACTAGTCATAATATACAACATACTTCCCCTTCCACCAGAATTGACTGGGAAAGGGTACCTTGGAACTTTCTGGAGTGATGGCAGAACTCTAATATCTTGATGGGAAGAGTGTGGGTTACATGGGTGTATACATTTGTTAAACCTTAGAGTTGTTTTAAGATTCATACATTTCACCATATATAAATTTTACCTAGAAAAAAAGAACTATGCACAAATAGGAACTCTAGGTTCTAGGTTTATTTTCTGTAGTAGTATGGGCTAGCAATTTTGAAACTACTTCCTGTGTATTCTAGACTTCAGCAAGTGAGTAAATATATCCAGGACAGGGCTGGGCGCAGTGGCTCACACCTGTAATCCAAGCACTTTGGGAGGCCGAGGTGGGCGCATCACAAGGTCAGCAGTTAGAGACCAGCCTGAGCCAACAGAATGAAACCCTGTCTCTACTAAAAATACAACAAATTAGCCAGGCATGGCGGCGAGCGCCTGTAATCCCAGCTATTTGGGGAGCTGTGGCAGGAGAATCACTTGAACCTGGGAGGCGGATGGAGGTTGCAGTGAGCCAAGATCGCAGGTTTCTCACTGTTGAAGGTAGTCAGAAATATGGAAAACGAAAAAGCAGCATCACCAAAAGGGATATAATATATATAACTCCCGACATGAGGAGACAGCAACACTTCTTTGGTATTCCCACCAAAAATTCATAACCTGCATCGAATCATAGGGAAACATCAGACAAATCCACATTGAGGGAAATTCTACAAAAATAACTGGCAAAATATCAAAACATCAAAGAAAGACAAAGGAAGATGAAGTAACTTTTCCAGATTGAAGGAAGCCAGAGACACGACAACTAAATGCAATGTTTGATCCTCAATTGGATCCTGGTCTGGGAGGAAAAAACCTATAATGAACATTAACTGGTATAAACAACAACATTGAATACACAGACTGTGGATTAGAAAATAGTATTGTGCAAACATTAAACTGCCTGAATTTGATAAGGGTAAAAGGGTATTGTGTTTAGGTAAGAGAATGTCTTTGTTCTTTGGAATTTACATTGAAGCATTCAGTTATAAAGGATCACAATGTCTCCAACTTACTCTCAAAATTTCAAGAAAAAAATGGGGGAGGGGAAGGGAAGGAGGAGGGATTGGAGGAGGACAGCACATATGCATGGGGCAAAATGTTAACAATGGATGAATGTAGGTAAAGTGCATACCGGAGTTCCTTGTACTATTCTTGCAATGTTTCTATTAAGCTTAAAATTGTATCAAATAGAAAGTTACCCAAAAATACTCTACTGCCAAAAAATACTTAGGTGAGAGTCTAACAATAACAAAGTAATTTAATGTACTACAGGAAATTCTTCCAGGAATATTGATTTTTAAAATTGTACTTTTCCCTCTGGTAGTAATGCCCCAATACTCTAGTTAGCTTGGAATTTCTTTGTAGAAGTAAAGAGCAACTCACATAAACTTCAAATAAGGTCTTTTGAAATTTCACTGACAAATACCATCTGTTTAGAAAGTTCTGCAAGACAGTAAGTAGAAACTGGAATGAAAGTGACTCCTCACCACCCACCTCTCCCCACCATTCTTCAGTATTTTTCCCCTAAGATGGAACAATTCACCTTCTTATGTGCCAACCTAAGATCAAATAGGATAAGAAATGATTTGTGGGTAAATGTTCCAACTTTTCTGCTTTAGAAGCAAAGCACTGTATTCTTCCCCATCTCAGGCTACATAGAAAGCTCTCGCTCGTGTGTACGCGTGCTCTCTCTCTCTATATATATATGTATGTATATAATGGTATTGCTTTGTTTTTAATAAATAAGGTAATGAACAAGTGTTTTACTATCCAGCAGAACTTATTCTACCTTCCCCAATCTGTCTGTATTTGTGGTTAAATCAAGACACAAGCATGGCCTTGATCCTGGTGGGGAGGAGGAAACATACTGAAAACTACCAAAGGAAAAAATTACTTCATGAATGTCAAAGGATACATTTTTAAAAGTCATTTTTAGCCCCAAAGAATCTTTTGAAACAATAACAACTATGACATGACTCTGTATAAAATGTATTATGCTAAATACACATTAAGAAAAATTCACATACAAAGAAATGAAAATGTAATTGGATTTGTCATTTTAAAGTATTAATATTGGGTTTGTAGATAATAGAGAATGACAATCTCCTAAGCGAATAAAGAAGGTAGCCAAGTAAGTAAATGCGGCATTTCTACTGTAAGGAAATACGTGCACCAATGAAGCAACCTTTCCAGCACAAAAGAAATGTAATACCCAGACCACATGAAAAGTGATCGCTATGGGAATAGCACAGCTGTTAAAATCCGAGTCAGTTTTTATTAAATCATCCAACATGTTTATGTAAAGCAGGACTCTCAGAATAATCACCAAGAGGAAATAATTTTGCTAACAAAAAAGTGATACCTGTATTTAGGCTTACAATAAGTGTGAAAGAACAATGCTAAGCTATTCTCTTTTAAAGTATATAAGGAATGCCCAGTTAGTTGGTATGCTTGTGATTCTTTTATAAACAGTATCTCAAAGGCTAATTTAATTAGAAATAGAACAAAAAAGAATGAGTGTTTGCATTTCACTTAAAGAACCCAATTATCTTTATTTCATTGACTAGCCAGACCAACATAAAGCTATAGAAAACCTTCTGGCACCTGTGCCAAATGATTTCAGTATGAAAATTAATACTGCCAAGTTATTTGGAGACCAGTTAGCTCAACCATTCAAAGAAAAAACAAATCTGCTCCACTAAAGATGTAGTATATAATCCTAAAACTTGCATTTCTGAAGATGGAGGTGCATGCAGACAGACATCCTTGAGGCCCTGGCTTGAGCAGATATATCTTAAAGGAAACTACAGAAAGAATGGGCTCATGGGTAACTACTGACGAAGTCTAAGCCTGAAATCTCAACATAGGCACTTGGGATGCATAATAAAATGGGCTTAATTTACTTTGGAAGCAAAAAGAAAATAATTACTCTAAATTTTTGAGCATCTAAATGTAACCAAATTTATCAACATTGCTTGTCAATTCTACATTCAGTTTTTTAGAGAAACTGGTCAGGATTGTGCTTCCCATAAAATATAGCCCAAGTACAGTTTTCAAAGGAAGCTTGTCAACTCAGAATAGAGAAAAACGTCCCTAGAATTCTCTTTCTTCCACAGTGGCAGACGATGAAGGCTACACAGAAAAATAGTCCCAAATTATAACTGAGAAGCCACAGTTGGGGATTAGTGGCCAACAACATTATTTTGTATAGTACTTCAACATGAAAATCTTTACTTATCAGCAATCATGAGCCTTAAAAGCCCAGGTCAAGTCACTGGGCATTAGAAGTCTGAAAGGGACACTTGAAAGGAAATCAGCTATCACATACAGTGTACATGTAAAAGTCACTCAGACGGTATCTGAAAGCCTATTAAAACATGAGATGCCATCACTGTAGTTTTGCGATATATCAGCCGTTTCCCATTATGATGGCTAACATACTGGCTCTATTTTTAGAGCTTCTGGAAAGATCAAAGCTGAAGGGGACCTTTTAGTGGCTCCCCATCCAGACCCCTAATCTCTGTTTACTTTTTCTTTGTAATTATGTGGATCTGCAGAAGACGCATAGCCAGGGCTGCCTCACTCTCAGAGTAATGCTTTAAAAAATTACTCTGTGAGGGTCCCTGCTAGGAGGGAACCCTCTGGGGAGGAACAAAGAGCAGTAAAGTTCAAATTCAAGACAAAATTAGCATGATGTAAGTATTGATACAGAGTTGAAATATTCTAACTCGTCTCCCTACACATTTTCTCAGGCTGGTTTTAAACCACTGTGAGAATGAATACACATCCATGAAAACAAAGTCCTTTCTGAGTGCTTAGACCCCACCCTTCCCCCACAAAAAGCTCTTAGTTGGTTTCAATGGCTCTAGCTGGTGAGGCTGTGGTCAAATGTTGACCCGCTCACTTTTAAAAACAAGTCCCTCCAATACAAAATGACTTACTTTGGAAGAACAAGCTGTACATTTGTCAAATGCCAGGCTGACGGGAAGGACATTATCAAACCGTGACAGAAATCCCCGGATCTAAAAACAAAACAAAACAATTCACATCAAACACACAATGACCACATCTATGAAATGCATGTCTGGTTTCTGACAAGAAGTAGGAAATGATTAATATGGCGGTCCGGATAGAGATTATGAGCAAAATAAGTTCGAAATGAGTATTTTCCCTTGTAATCAGTTTGCAGAAGAACTACATTAGGTCCTTTACTCCATTAGGAGCCAGGGCTTACAAGCTTTTCAAATATTTCTGACCTAAAAACAAACTGACTGTAAAATACAAAATGCAAGCTGTAGTATCTAAAGTATTAACAAATGTCTTCCAAAATGTAACAGGTCCACTGGTATACTCAACAATTAGCTCCCACGTGTGTTCTAGTGAATATGGGATACATACACATTTCTACGACATGATTTTGGGTGGGGTCTCACAAGGAAAGACGGCTTGGGGACTGTGGAAGGCAGAAATAGCCCTAAGCATATATCCAGTTATTTGCTTAATTTGGAACAGACAGAGATAAAATGTAAAACATCATCAGATTTATGGGGAAACAGCACCACCTTGAGCATAAACTTCTGGACTACAACTGAGTTACATTTCCAGAGTACCAGCTATAATTAGGTTTCACAAACTATGACTGTAGTAATTTATTCAGAACATTATACCTCTATATACTATACTTACACCAAAGGGGGAGTTTTAAGCTGTTCTATATATCATAAAAATACGAATGGTAAAATCTCTGAAGTCTCCATAGGACTCAACGTTTACAATAAACCAGACAACACAAATCTTATGAGTTAATTTATTTGACCTTTCAAATTCCCCATTTTATGTTGAAAAACCTCAGGCTCAGGAAGAGTGGCAACTTGGCTCAGGTAAACAGTTAAGTAATGGAGCCAAGACTCAAAAATGGACCTCCTGATGCAAATCTGGCCCAGGTCTGAACTTCCCTCCCTCTTAGAATATCACAGCGTTTGTCTTCAACACTAGGTCTCCTCACAACTTTAACACTCTCACTTGAATAGAACAAAAAACCCAATCTACCACCCTTTAGCCATCCTTTTAACACCATGCCCTTTCCCTCAAACCCCCACCCCCCAAAACACAAACAAAAAACTTGACAAACTCTTTAAAGAAAAAGGCTTTCTGAGTTTTGGATAACTCCATCCTGATGTTCACACTGTAATAGTGTTGTTTGCGCATACTTATCTCAGGAAAAAATCTAACCTGGAAAAAAATGCCTATGGTATTTTATTTTTATTTTTTTTCTGAGATGGAGTCTCGCTCTGTCGCCCAGGCTGGAGTGCAGTGGTGTGATCTCAGCTCACTGCAACCTCTGCCTCCCAGGTTCAAGTGATTCTCCTGCCTCAGCCTCCCAAGGAGCTGGGGTTACAGGTGCGTACCGCCACACCCAGTTATTCTGTATTTTTAGTAGCGATGGGGGTTTTGTCATGCTGTCCATGGCATGTCCAAACTCCTGACATCAGGTGACCCGCCCGCTTTGGCCTCCCAAAGTGCTGGGAGTACTGACGTGAGCCACTGTGCCCCGCCCGATTTTTAAATGTCCTTATTAATATGCTATGTGTTTTTTAATGCAATCCAAGATCAAGTGTTTGATAGAAATGATACATTTGGGCCAGGCGGTGGCTCATGCCTGTAACCCCAAAACTTTGGGAGGCCGAGGCAGGCAGGTCACCTGGGGCCAGGAGTTCAAGACCAACCTGGACAACATGGCAAAACCCCATCTCAACTAAAAATACAAAAAAACTTTGCTGGGTGTGGCGGTGGGCGCCTGTAATTCCAGCTACTCGAGAGGCTGTGGCAGGAGAATCACTTGAACCCGGGAGGCAGAGGTTGCAGTGAGCTGAGAGCATGCCATTGCACTCCAGCCTGAGTGACAGAGTGAGACTCCATCTCAAAAAAAAAAAAAAAAAAAGACATTTGGTAACTGGTATAAGTTAGATAGCCTCATTATAAACATATGAAAATATGACAACCTTTTAGTTCCTAATATCTCAGGAATGTGGTAACCATTTCATAATCCATGGCTTGAGCCATAATCAGGGTCATAAGTTTGCTATTCAGGACACCAAAACAGGAGACATCAAAATAGCAGAAAAGAGTTTAATAGCAAGTCACAAATGGGAACGCTGAAATTTTCATGAGCTCTGGAAGTTACAGGCTTGAGAATACTTACAGGTAGTCTCCTCTATACCCCAATTACTTTTATATTAAGTTTACTTAGAAAAGAACTTTATCACATTTAGCATATTTTTCCATTAAAGTTTTTAACATGGCCTACATGTCATGTGTCCATCTATGTTTCACGGAAAGGTTTCTGCATGCTGTTTTCTCTAATACGGTTTTCATCAAACTTTCTTTATGTTGCACAAATACTGGTAATTTTCTCTGATACTGTCTTACCATTGGAGGTGAGCAGGTAAAGCTGAGGGACAGGGAGAAAGTACATCCAGTTGGGGTGGAAAGGAAGAGAGGAAATAGAGAAGGGAAGAGAAAAATAACAACAACAACAACACAGGTGGCGAGGAATAGAACAAAAAGGAGATGCCATGCACAGGATTGGTTGAGTGAGGGTCCAAACACCACTGTTCAGCAGCCCCAGACAGTTCTTTACTAGGAAACAGATTTATTTACCCAGAAAATGAAGTAAAATAATATTTGTGTGAGGACTTTCAGATTCACCAAGTTGGTATCAGAAGGCCCAGAATTTAACCAAAATAATTCCAGTTTTAGATAATTTAGGACAGGAAGCCCTTCTTCTCAACCCTACTGCAAGAGACTCCTAAGGGGGTACTTCCACAGGTGGGCTCCCTCCCTTCTAGCTAATGCAAAGACTGAGCTGTCAATTTTCCTAATACACAACTCTGAGGCCTATCGTTTTTTACCCACTCCCTATAGCTGACAAAATAAGACAGAATTCCTTGCACTCCAAGGTCCCTCTGCTCTGGGCACGGCTCACCTTTCCAATTAAATTCTGGATTGAATTTTTCACAAACTCTGTACAACTGCTAAGCTGAACTACAACTTCCCTCCCAAAGATATTCTTGATTTCCTGAGCTTGCCTCATGCTGAATTCTGTGACTCAAAACTCTTCCTTTTGGTGACAGCTACATATCTAAGTGTTCACCTTCCTTAAAAACCACTCAGCTCAAACACACCTCGTTCACAAATTCTCAATCTACCACCCAACCTAGAAATAATATCTCTACCCTCTGAAATCCTTCTTTTGATCTTTATGCCCAAAATGCCTTGAGGAATAGTTTTGGGAGTTTAAAATTCATAACAGGCTTGAGATATAATACACATACCATAAAATTCATCTTTTAAACTGTACAGCTCAGTGGTTTTTAGCATATGAACAGTTTTGCAACCATCATCACTATCTAATTTCAGAACATTTTCATCACCCCCAAAAGAAACCCAGCAATTAGTCCTCATTCTCCCCTCTTCTCAGACACTGGCAACCACTAATCTACTTTGCTTCTCTTGTTTTATCTATTCTGCTTATTTACTATAAATGAAACCACAAATGACTGGCTTCACTTAGCATATTTTCATCCACATTGTATCATATGTCAGTATTTCATTCCTGTTTACTGCCAAATAATATTGAATTGTGTCACTATACCACATTTATTTAGCAATTCATCAGTAGATGTGCATTTCTCTTGGGAATATACGTAGGTGCAGAATTACTGGGTCATATGACTGTTTAACGTTTTGAGGAACTGCCAACTTGTTTTCCAAAGTGACCATATCATATTAAAATCTTGGCCGGGCGTAGTGGCTCACACCTGAATCCCAGCACTTGGGAAGCTGAAGCAGCCAGACCACAAGGTCAGGAGTTTGAGACCAGCCTGGCAAACATGGTGAAACCCCATCTCTACTAAAAATACAAAAATTAGCCGGGTGTTGTGGTACGTGCCTGTAATCCCAGCTACTCAGGAGGCGGAGGCAGGAGAATTGCTTGAACCCGGGAGGCAGAGGTTGCAGTGAGCCGTGATAACGCCATTGCACTCTAGCCTGGATGACAGAGCAAGACTCCATCTTGGGAGCAGGGGGAAAAAAAAATCTCACCAGCCAAGTGTGAGGGCTCCAATTTCTTCACTTCCTTGTCAACACTTGTTATTATCTCTTGTAGATTATATGTAAATATGAAACAGCATCTAACTATGGTTTTGACTTGCATTTCTCTAATGACTGGTAATGTCAAGCATCTTTCCATGTGCTTCTTGACCATTTGTGTATCTTCTTTGGAGAAATGTCTATTCAAATCATTTGCCAAGTTTTAAACATTTTTTAAATTGCTGAATTTAAGTTTGTTACATATTCTGGATAAAGGTTTCTTACCAAATATATCATCTGCAAAAATATTCTCCCATTCTGTTTTTTTTTCTGTTCATTTGTTTGATACAGCATCTTGCCCTGTTCTCCAAGCTGGAGTGCAGCAGTGTGATCTCAGCTCACTCTAGCCTTGAACTCCTGAGCTCAAGCGATCCTCAGCCTCTCCAGTAGCTGCGACTACAGGCACACACCACCACACTCAGCTAATTCTTTTGATTTTTTTTTTTTTTTAAGAGAGATGAGGTCTCGCTATGTTGTCCATGCTGGTCTTGGACTCAGGGCTCAAGCGATCCTCCCACCTTGGCCTCCCAAAGCATTAGGATTTCAGGCATGAGCCACCATGCCCAGCCTTTTTTTTTTTCTTCTTCTTCTCTTGAAGCACAACAGTTTATTTTAGTGAAGTCCTACTTACCACTTTTTCTTACATTGATTGGTCTTTTGGCATCTTACATAAGAAACCATTGTCTAACCCAAGGTCATAAAGATTTATGATATTTTCTTCTAGGAATTTTTACAGTTTTAGCTCTTACATGATGTCTATGATCTATTTTGAGTTAATTTTTTAATATGGTATGAAATAAAGGTCTAAATTCATTCTTTTGCATGTGGAATCCTGTTGTCTCCCTACTATTTGTTGAAAACAGTATTCTTTCCCAATTAAACTGTACTGGTTGGCCATTAAGGATTTATTTTTGCACTCTCAATTCTTTCCATTTACCTATATATCTATCTCTATGCGAGTACTTAACTATCTTGATTACAGTAGATTTGTACTAAGTTTGAAACTGGAAAGTATGAGTTCTCCAACTTTGTTCTTCATGCCCAGGATTGTTTTGGCTATTCTGGGTCCCTTGCATTTCCACATGAATTTTAGGATCAGTCTGAATACTATAATTACTTTAAGAAACGTTTTTGGCCGGGCGCGGTGGCTCAAGCCTGTAATCCCAGCACTTTGGGAGGCCGAGACGGGCGGATCACAAGGTCAGGAGATCGAGACCATCCTGGCTAACACGGCGAAACCCCGTCTCTACTAAAAACAGAAAAAAAAAATTAGCCGGGCGAGGTGGCGGCGCCTGTGGTCCCAGCTACTCGGGAGGCTGAGGCAGGAGAATGGCGGGAACCCGGGAGGCGGAGCTTGCAGTGAGCTGAGATCTGGCCACTGCACTCCAGCCTGGGCGACAGAGCGAGACTCCGTCTCAAAAAAAAAAAAAAAAAAAAGAAACGTTTTTATCTTTCTTTCTTTTAGAGGACAAGACACAGGCTGAGCTACTTGTATTTACTCATAGCACAGCGATTTATTCATAAGACAATAAATTATGAAATGAATAAACAAGTAAAGAAAAACAACCCAAGGCCTACAAAATTATTCAAATCTGGACTATACAGAGAAAACAGGTCCCACATAAACCACAAGAAAAACTCTGACTTGCCACCATTCATATGCTCTGCATTGCATTCCCTCAATCTTATAAGAACTGCATAAAATTCAGAGAGCAGAGGTTGCTACTTAAAATTAGCACCTTACTTACATATGCATAGAAATCCCGCAGCAATCTAAAATCCAAGTACCTTATGCAAATAAATATATACATACCTGTTGAGAGAGGCCAGGCTCCAACTCCCAAATAAGTTATAAAGATTTGTCCCTTGCTTGGGTGGAGAAAAATTCACCATGACCTTCCTACTTAGAAGTGTGCAAAGTCTATAAAGCAAAGCATTGCTCAGTATTTTTCTAAACTTGCCTCATCAGAAGAAGCCCCTGGAACTTGATTCAAAAGGTCTGGGGAAAGGCCTGAGAATCTGCAGGTTTAACAAGAGCTCCAGGTGGTTCCCATCAGGCAAGCAAGGGAAACAGGATGCTTTGTTACTAACCTTAGTTACCCCCTCCTGTGGTTTGCTCTGTACCACTCAGCATCACCTGTTAGCTGTAAATATGTCATGGGATTATGGGTTGTTTTGTTTGCTTGTTTTCTGTCATGTCAGAAAACGGATGGAAGCACTTAGCAAGCCTCTAATTCTTTGTGCATTTTCTAAAAATAGCACCACCACACCACCTAATTTAGCTCATGTTAAATTAACATTTAAATTAAAAGGTTTTATAAAGTGATATCAAAGGTATTTTTCCATCCACACAGGGAACTAAAGCCCCTGCTCAAAGGAAATTTTCGACCTTTTGGATTTAGTCATAACGTGGAGGAAGTCTCACACAGCTTACTCTCAACTCCTGTTCTACTCCTATTTGTTGTCAGTTTCTCCTTATAGTCGGGTAAGCATTAAACTGCTTTTCAAAAAAAAAAGTTAACTCTTCTGTAACAAAAACGATAAGCACATGACAGAAAACAAGCAAACAAAACAGTAACCCATACTCTCATGACATATTTACTTCCATTTTCCTATTTAAAAAAAAATTATCTAAACTTTTAACTTTAAACAGCCTCCCCTGAATATTGTTTTCTCATTCCTCCCTCTCCCCATAAGGGGAAAACACTGCCAGTTTCACACACACACACACACACACACCTGCCCCTTACCTACCAACTTTGTAGCTAGTAAGAGGGATTCCTCAGAGTGGCCAAACCTTGCCTCCCTCTGCACATTTTAAGATTTCCATTATAATTTTTTTCCTTAGCACAGAAAAATATACAGAAAAAAAATTAAAATGGTCCATATAGAAATTAGATTGGCGGTTGCCTGAGGCTGAGGGTGGGGAGATGAACTGGGAGAAGGCACAAAGGAACTTTTTGGGGTGACAGAAAAATTCTGTATCTCATTTGTGGAGGTGGTAGTTATATGAGTGTATACACTTGTCAAATCATATTAAAGTGGGTTCATTTTATGTTATGTCTTGAAAAAGGTGATTTTAAAAAATGGCTTATAATCTTAATTTTTCAAAACAGTGCAGAAAGGTACAAAATGAAAACCCTAAGTCCCTGTTACCTCCATTACCTCTCCCTGCAAAATAATCACCAACATTAGTGTTCCATAGAAACGTCTAGAAAAAAATTGTATGCCTAAACTAGCTCTACAATATTTGTATCTTTGCTACTCCCTGAATATTAAAAAACCCACCTGGGAATTACAGAGCTTAGAAGAAGCCCAATTACCTGTGGTTTCTTGGCTCTAGTCCCACTCATCACCCCCAGGCCCAAAAGGCCACACGCTTTGAGTGGAAATCCCTGTTGTCAGATGTGGGGCACCAGGTTGTAGCTGAGCTTGGCTCACAGGGCCTTAGGAGACAGGACACACTGTCCTCACCGTGGGGAACGAAAACACAGCAGACAGGATGCAAAAAGCATCAGAATAGGGCCTTTATATGGTCGTTTGGCCTCGCTCCCGGGCTGTTCCCAGCTGGACAGCGTGTGGTCCGGCAGGAATTCATTAGGCACACCTGTGCTTATCTAATTAGCTTCCAAAGGCTCTCAGGCAGGAACACCTGTTGGGGCTGGAGATGTGCACTGGGGACAAGGTGTCAAGGGTCCTTTTAGAAACACAACTAGTGTTGGTGGAAGCACAAAATTCAAAAAGCAGGATTTGGTCTGCTGCCTTAAGAAGTTAAGTACTCTGCCCCAGGTGATGCCATCAAGAAGCCATTTTTTCATGGACAGAAGCAGTGGTCCTCAAATGCCTAATGTCCCTGGAGGTTTTCGCTCAGTAGCTCTGGGATGGGCTGGGAAATGCATATTTTGAAATGGTTCCTCTGGTGATTCCGATTGAAAGTCAGGTATGGGAATCCCTGGATAAGGCTGTCTTCTGATTTAAGACCAAATGACTCAAATTCTATTCCCAGAGCCACTTGTATCGCCTCGTCTATTCTCCATGCAGCAACCAAATCTAATCATATCACGCCTCAGCGTTCAGTGGCCTACCAGTGCCCCTGGGTTGAAGGTCCAAGCATTTCCAATGGCCTCTGCATTCCTGCCTTCTCTGCTGTGCCCCTTCTACTCGCTGTCTCACAGGTAAACTGGCCTTTCCCTTCCTCAAACTCTCTGAGCACCTTTCCCAGCCATCGTTTCTGCCTCTTCTATATCCCCCCGGCTAAAGCACTTACTTCTCTCCCTTTTCCCTTTCAAATAAACAACTGTTCCCTCCTAACCCTAGAAGCCAGGCAGGAAGGCATGTCCTGGAATAATGTGGAAAATGATACCCCAGAGAATAAAGGGAGGAGAGCACTAAAATTTACTGAATTCCATGCCTGTGTTCAGGGCTCCTGGGTGTTTTCATACACTGCATCCAATTTTGGCCTCACTACCATCCTGTGGCCTTCCTCCGATCTCCAAATAGGAACACAGGAGGCTCAGGGAAGTGATATGGCTTGCCCAATGGTCCACAGCTACCAAGTAGTAAAGCCAGGAATCTGAATTTTGTTCTTTCTGGCTCTAAAGCCTGAGGAATAAAGTTGAAAAGCAAAGAGGTAGAAAGGAAGAAAGAGGCTAGAGGAATTTAAAATAAAAAAATACTCCCAAACAAAACCTCAATGCCTAGATGGCTTAACACCTATCAGGTGGATTCAATTACCGTTAGTCAATTATGCCCAGTTGGCCACAAAATAAATATAGATCAGGAATAGAAAGGGTCCTCTTTCTTTCTGGGCCACCCACCCCTGGTGGTGTTTTCACCTAAGCTGAGTAAAATTAGCTTCAGACCCAGGCCTTGACGGGAGGCTAAGATCCAATGCCCAGAAACAAACAGCCATTCTGAGAAAGCACAGTTGCAGCCACAACTGGAACCTGCTGCTTTAACTTCACACTAGCTTCCAGCAGGCCTGGCAATATTTCTAAAGCTTGGAGTTTGCATAAATAAAAACTAACTCCAAACTCCAAATCGATCTTGGATGTTGAAAAGAGTCTTAATCAAGTTCAATGCCAAAATGGAGAGTGTAGCAATTGCAAAACCCTAAGCACACCAGAATGGTCTTTGTTTCAGCTAAGAGCTTCAGCTCTCACCACTGACGCACCTCTCACTATTAAACTAGAGTCACCAAGGGGGCAGAAAAACCAAGCTGGACATAAGCCAGTGCTTCCTTAGAAAAACACTGCAGAATGGAGCAAATCTTCCCAACCACTCCCTCTCTACTCATTGCTTTCAGAGCTTTATGAGAGTCTTTATAAATTCCTTTTTAGGAGAGTAGATAAGTTTCCATTTTAATTAAAAGTGAAAGATGAAACCAATATTTACAAGTGTCTCTTATGTGCCCAGAACTGTGCTAATGCTTCGTACATGTGACTTAATCCATCTACGAATTACAGGAGCTTATTATATTATCCTCATTTTACAGATATAAAACATGAGGTTCAGAGAAGATATGTAACGTGCCCAAGGTCACACAGGGACAAGTGCTAAGAGCTGCCTCAAATGGTTTTGTAAAATGAGATAGTAAATATGAAATTAAGAGACAAAGCTGGGGTTCTAATCGGATCTATATGATCACAAAGTCTTTAGGCTGCCTTCCTAAACAGGCACCTCCTAAACAGGACAGCCGTATCCAGCGGGTAAAACTCATGGGGCAAAGTGACATCCTTCAACCTATAAAGTTAGGCCCAACTCCTCTTGGGACAAGAGATGCAATCTGAGATGCTTCTGAATGCTGACATTATAATTTATCCTCCAGGGAAACAGCAATCTTGATTCTGCTTCTGGAACCTCACAGAGGAAACTCAGACATTGTTAGACGTATACCCAGATCCTTCCTTGTATTCAGAGACTTCCCCACTGGAACCAGACTCTACTGCATCCAAATGACTTGGGATACATCCATCACCTTAGATTACCCCAAATGCAAATGAAACTCAACACTGGGTGGATCTTGTACCAGTTACTTAACTTCTCTGAACTTCATAGTGCTTGGCACTTGGCAGAGTCAGATTACCTGGTGAGGGGATGGCTGGATGGAAGGAAGGAGATAAGATGAATAGGTCACAAACCATAACACTTGATACAGTGAAACATAAGGCCTGCCCATTTTTTCTGCTATATCCATCATCATCAACCAGAGAGGTATAGAACCAGAGGGGAAAGGAGGGTCTTCTCCTGGGCTACATCTCAGGAAATATGTTCTTATTGCTTATCTGCTAAGATTTCCCTCTTCAGCAGTCCATCTGTCCATGTCCCTAGGAGCACAGAGATAAGTATTTCTGAACACAGTAAAGACGTTTTTTCAAAATTTAAAGGCCTGAGGATTTGGGGGGCACAGCCTGTGTAGAAAGGGCAAATATCCCGAGATACGGCTAGAGATCCCAGCTCCACCTCAGCATGTGAATCAATTAGAATTTTCCCAGGCCAGATCCCTCCCAAGGTCCTGCCCTAGTTTTGGCTTTGTATTACCTTTCTGAAGCTAAAATAATTCATGAAGCTGAGAAAACCCTGGGGTTGGCAATTCCAAGCTCAGAAGAATGGCATACACATTCAGGGTCTTTTTTTTTATTAGTACTTTAGAACCAAGAGTTCATTTACCTAAAGACAAAAGATGTGCACTGCTTGGTCCACAAGTGGGATAAAGCAGGAGTGCCCCATCAATTACCTTGGTGTTTGGACAACTGTTGTAGCGTCACCTTGATTCCTTTTTTTTTTTTTTTGAGGCAGGAACCCCCCGTTACCCAGGCTGGAATGCAGTAGTGTGATCCTGGCTCACTGCAGCCTCAAACTCCCACAGGTGCGTGCCACCACACCTGGCTAATTTTTTGTAGAGATAGGGTCTCTCTATAATCAGGTTACTCTCTGAGTAATCAGGTTGGTTTTGAACCCCTGGACTCAAGCAATTCTCCCACCTCAGCCTCCCAAAGTGCTGGGATTACAGGAGTGAGCCACTGTGCCTAGCCTCGTCACCTCGTTGTCATTCTATGAGGATGTACAGCCAAAGACTTAGCAGGCTAACAGGCTGTTAATTTCTGTCACATCCAGGATCTCTCACCAGCCAGCAAACCAACTTCCTGGAGATATCAAGAGTGGCCTGTACATTTTATAAATCCCAAACTGTGCCTCGTACCAAAGAAGCAGAAAAAGGATCTGGCCTTGCAGAGCTCAGCCACCAGCCAGGAAAAATCAGTCTTTCTTTCTTTCTTCTTCTTCTTTTCTTTTTTTTTTTTTTTTTTTTTTTTTAAGTAAAAGAACACTGTTGATGGGAAGCAGAAAGAACACTACTATGCTAAGATTTATAATGAAAAAGCTCCCTCTACAAAAGACAATAGATTCCAAAGAGTACATACTATATAATTTCATTTACAGAAGTTCAAAATCAGACAAACATCTCCCATGGTATTGATAATCAAGAGGTGCTTACCTCTCTATAGGAAGGAGGCAATAATAATCTGAAGAGGCATGAGGGGGGGCATTGAAGGTGCTTGATAGTTACTTTGTTCTGATCTGTGTGCTGGGTATAAGACTGTTCATTTTGTGATCATTCATCACATTACCACTTGATGTGTGTGATAATCTATATCTATTCCACACATCAACAAAATGATTTTTTGAAAAATCATTCTTTTTATAGACAGAAATTAGCTTATACTTACTGCTGCCTGCTTGCAGAATCGAATCCACGTACAATGGGCCAGAGACTTAAAAAACAAAAAACAAAAAAAACCCCAAACAAACCCATAAGCCTTTTGCTCACCCGAAATGGTTTTTTATGGTTTTCAAATTCAGTAAGAGGTTTCCTCAGGCAGAATTTCACTGAATTTCAGGGCCTAATCAGGCCTTTTTTTTTTTTTTTTTTTTGGCACTTGGCCAATCTTTGGATGGGCCAAATTCTGCCTGTGGACCCAGAGACAGAACAACTAAGTAATCCTCAGGCCTCCTAGGTCTGACACAGAGGAGAGCAGAGACCCAGAGAGCACAGGAAAAGCTAAGGAACTTTCTCCAAATTACACAATGAGTTGCTGGTGGGGGGCCTTGTGATTCTCAGTCCAAGGACTATCACTTTTCTACTACATCTCTTCCACAGGGGCCAATTAATAAAACTTCTCCTCTGGGGAACTGAGAAAATTGAGCCCAGTAAACTTCACTGGTCATTCTTTGCATACAAAGTACACAAAGGAGTTTACCAAGTTCCTCTCCAACAGGAAATCATTTGTCTCTAAGAGCCAGGAAGAGGAGGAGGGAAGTGCTGAGTTTGCAACAGGGCATTGCAACACAGCCCAGTGTTTTTGTGGAAACGATGTTCCCCTAATCAAAACACGGTTGCATAAATGGACTCACTCCACTTAGGAAAAAAAAAAAGTTGTTTAAAGCCTATAAATGGGGACCACACAACCCTGATTAATTTTTAAAGTTCTTTCTCCACTTTCTTTTTTAGAAAGTAGCTAAAAATAAAGGCTTGAAACTTGAAATAACGTAAGCAAGTAATCACTCACACACACACACACACACACAGGGCTTTTCCCATATATGGCTGCGTTATTCTTCAGTCTTTGAAAAGGGCAAATGAAGAGATGGCCAACAACCAAAATAATCCTTCAGACATTTGAAAACGAGGAGAAAGAACTAGAAGAGTTGGTGAATGACAAACAATTGTGAGGCTCAATGGGGATAAATAACACTGAGAGGGATTAGTTGCCATAGCACTTTAAAAACATGGGCACATGCATTTTGACACTGGGCCCCTTCTATAAAGAGACTGTTTTGCCCTCTGGCCTCAGCACTGAGAAAACTACAACTGCAGTAATTTAACATAAAGGACTTAAAGAAGGAAACCAGTACAGGGGCATGACTGAAAATTTAATTAAGGCCCTTCTCAGTATAAAGTCTGTAAAGGAGATGAGGGCACATCTCAAGGTCAGAAGAAGGGGGAGACTTGGGAAAGATTCAAATGAGATACGAGAGCATAAATAGCAGAGGTCGGCTCTGGAGGTCAGCTTCCTTATGATAGATGGTTATTACTGTGTCTTTTGGGTCCTATGTGAAATGTCTCTGTAGAGAAGATTAACGCATGTCAAAAAAAAAAAAAAAAAAATGCCACCGTGTGTGGGGGACGGTGGATGGGGGACACATTTTTATAGTGTTTTGTGGTTTTCAAGGCCGTGTCAGATATAATCCTGGACGCAAAGTAAAGCACCTGCTTTTCTTGATGTGGAAACTGAGGCTCTGGGAGGCTAAGTGAACTCTACAAGTTCTTTCTTTTTTTTTTTTTAGATGGAGTCTCACTCTGTCGCCCAGGCCAGAGTGCAATGGCATGATCTTGGCTCACTGCAACCTCCGCCTCCCAGGTTCAAGCGATTCTCCTGCCTTAGCCTCCTGAGTAGCTGGGATTACAGGTGCACACAACCACACCCAGCTAATTTTTGTATTTTTAGTAGAGACGGGGTTTCACTATGTTGGCCAGGATGGGTCTCAAAACTCCTCGCCTCGTGATCCACCCAGCTCGGCCTCCCAAAGTGCTGGGATTACAGGTGTGAGCCACCGCGCCCAGCCCACAAGTTCTATTATGGGTGGCTTTGTGCAAGTGGGCTGAGGTCCCAACAGGAAGCAAAATCTCCCAATATGCAGGCCACGGATCTTTCAACTCACAAGACCTTTGAAAGAACATTTGTCAGACTGCCAAGTTTAGGTATGGACTGTGGCTTATCCACTAAGTCTCTGTGACCATAAAGAAGTCATTTCCCCTCTTCTGATTCTTATTCTAAATGGAATATAACAGTGCCATCCTAGCTGGCAGAAGGTGGGTGGCAAGGAGGAAGAGAGAGACAAGCATGAGCTGAGTCCCTGTGCTCTCTGCACTCGTCTGAGTCTGTCCTTGCAAATCTCCAGGTAGGACTGGCGGGCAATATCACCATTTCACTCATGGGGGCAGCCATCACATTACAGGAGAGAATACATACGTGGAATCTAAAAAAATGATTTCCAAAATGTAAGACTGGAAAACCTCTTCAATCTCCCGAAAATATAGTAATGAAAATGACTGAAGAGGCAGTATGAATTCTAAATGTCCATCCCACTGCCTTTTTCTTTTTAATCCCTAACGGATGGAACTTCCTCATGATACTTTGGATTCTTTTTCTGAAAAGACACCCCGCTTTCTGGTGACCCTGCATGCTTCTAGTGGTTTTCCCATGCCTGCCTATGAAGGTTCTCTACTTGGGTTCAGAATCAATAATAATAACAAACAACAGCAAAGAAACAGCAGGTATTGTTTGTTGAGAGCCTATGATATATACTGTTGCTGAGCCCTTTCTAGCAACCATCCATAATCCATACAACTACCAGGTGAGGTCAGTATTACTTTCTCCACGTTATAGATAAGAAAACTAAGCCTCAGAGAAGTTTAGTGACTTGGCCAAGGAAGGCCATCTTAATAACGGCAGGGCTGGGATTTAAACCATTGTATGGCTGATTCCAAAGCACGTTTTTTTTCTGTTCCTATTGCATTATGAGGCCTCTAGTCAGTTTACAAAATGCATCAAAGACTCTAGGCAATGCTTCTCGTTTGTGATTTCTTCCCATCACTATCCTGCAGAATGGAATACCTTCTAGGTGGTCGGAAAGTTCTCCCACTGAAATCCCAGCTGCAGGGTAAATGGGTGGATATGAAGTGGGCTGGGCAGATGGAATGGCAAAGAGACCCCACATGCCTTCCCCCTGCACCAAAAGAATTGTGATTTCACTTCCAAATCACTAACCTGGTGAGGCACGAGCCCAAGAGAGGTTGGAGGCTCATTCATCCGATCGTCACTGCTGCTGGCAATGGCATAGCCCCTGAGGACAGGAAACAATCAGAGCTGCTCATTTAATCCAAGTTTAACACATGGGAGGATGATCTAAGCAGAAGTCTACATAAGATTCATAAGGATAACTAAAATGCCCCTTGCTGGGCAGTGTAAGTTAGCAAAAAAATAATTTCCCTGGGACAAAGGGCAAGAAGAGTAATTTTAAAATGCACGGTTTGGAGTAAGAATGACCTGAGCTTGTGACCATAGGCAAGTTGCCTAACTTCTCTGTGCTTCAGATCCATCATCTAGAAAGTAGGAATGAGGGAGCTCTGATTAATAAATGAGGAATCTACTATACCAATTGCCAGTGCAATGTTTGGCATATCAGAGGCCAATAAACATTAACTCACTTACTATGAAATAGTCTTATCAAACATCACAGAACATTTCTGCACTGAAAATTTGAAGAGGAAAATTTTCTAACCTGAACTTCTTGAGCTGATATAAATGGTAATGAAATGTAGGAAATAAAAGTGAAGAATGAATTGGGCAAAACTAATGCACTACTCTCTGAACAATGGAGTGATACTTCTGTCACCAAAGAGACGTGACACAGGACCTGGTGTTTAAACTATGACCAGGGCAAATGTGGCAGACGGATGGTCAGCGTCAAGGAAGCAGAAAGTCAGCTCTCAAAGATTTTGTCCCAAATACTTCCTGTCAGAGGATGGCAATAAACTTAAATGACAGATAGCTAAGGTGGATGACAAAGAGGAAGACAAAAAAGTCCTGCTTTTCGTTTATCTCAGAGTACCCATACTAGTTACCTATACAGCCACAATTTTCAACTGCTGAGGAAAGCTTTGAGTCACACAATAAATAGAATATTCATGTTAATTTGCATATTGACTTTCTGAGAACTGGAAAAATAAATCTTTCAAAAATTCGATTTTCTGCTGCCTGTATTGCAAACAACATAACAAAGTGATTAAACATAGTTTGGAGCCACATTGAGCTAAACCCTGGCTTTTCCATTTACTATGTTAATTTGGCCACTTACTTATCCTCACTGTGCCTTGATTTCCCCATCAAAACCGGGACTAATAGTTCTTTCCTAACAGGTTTGCTATGAAGATTAAAGGAGGCCAGGTGCAATGGCTCACGCCTGTAATCCCAGCACTTTGGGAGGCCAAGGCGGGTGGATCACCTCTGATCACTGAGGTCGGAGGTTCAAGACCAGCCTGACCAACATGGCAAAATCCCGTCTCTACTAAAAATACAAAAATTAGCTGGGCATGGTGGCGTATGCCTGTAATCCCAGTTACTTGGGAGGCTGAGGCAGGAGAATCACTTGAACCCAGAAGGCAGAGGATGCAGTGAGCCAAAATCGTGCCATTGCACTCACTCCAGCCTGGGCAACAACAGCGAAATTCTGTCTCATTAAAAAAATAGTAATAAAAAAAAAAGATTGAAGGAGGCAATATTTCTGAAGTGCTTAGACCAGTGCCTAGCACAAAGCAAGCCCTATATAAGCGTTGCAAAAATAAAATAAACCATAATTTGTCCAAAAGGATGCAGAAATGTGGCCACAAAGGAAACGTGCCAAGTTATCTCAGCCCAAAGAACCAGACCTGCTTTTTCTAGTCTTGTGTTTTTGAGGGTAGATAAAGTAGTGAAATTCTCTGAAAAGTCAGACTGAGAAAAGGCCACAGGAGACATTGATGAACGACTGCCTACAAAAGCTTTGTTTAAATGCTCATCTCCCACTAGCAAACTCACCCTTCTGGATGCTGCAAAACAGATACCATCAATTCCACGGCCAGGGCTCCTGCAATCATGGCCAATCCAGGACGACTCACAGTGCACTGCTGGTCCAAGGTCCGGTCTCTGGTTGACTGCAAAGAAACAATCATTGGTGTGTGCTGAATGTTCTATTCCATTCAACTCTAGCTGTCTCAAGTATGAAATCCTCTGTGACAAAGCTTTAAATTATAACCAGATGCTCATTGTTAGCAAAGAACATCCAGCCTCAAGTACATCATTTCTTGAGATTATCAAGAAAACAAAATACACAATTTAGGTAACTAAATGAGGTAATATGCTAAAAAGGATCAGCAGCTTAAACAGATTGGGGGATATCAACCAAAAATGAGGGCTTATCTGCCTCATATAAAGGAACTGCATCATGTGTTCCTTTACGTGACTCAATTCAGTTCTGTGCTTGGTAGTTAAGTGACAGAGACACAGAAAGGAACAATGATTAGAATAGTGCAAATGATTCTGCCCTGCCATTTTAACTAACACCTCAAAGTGACCGTGAGATGGGAGCAACAATTTACTATTATTGCAGCCCTCAGTTCCAATGTTCCTCTCACAACATGGGCATCACTTCTCTGGGTGATTCTAGGGTTTACTACAAGTAATTTTTTTTTTTTTTTCCTACAACATGGCTGTGAACACGAGCCTTTGCTGGTTCAACCAAAGAGAGTCTAACCATCCCACTCTGGGCAAATTAAAGAGGTTGTTAGGAATATTTTTGACTCTATGAAAATTTTACCTTATGAGCAAATGGGACTTTACTGCAAGGGACCACTAATCGTATTTGTTGACAATAACTAAATAACAAGACCAGCTGTATATTATAACACCGTGACAGAGATCATCAAGCCATCCTTCTTCATATAAGAGAATGGTCATCTTCTTTTCTTTATATTGGGAGGACATAAAAGCCAGTCATCCAAAGGAGATATGAGTTATTAAGTGAAAAATTTTAAAACAAAGGAAAAATAGAGGGGAGGTTACAGAAAACATCTCTGCATTGCCTCACTGGAAATTTTTTATCTGTTCTGATAAAGGAACAGCCCTACATACAGACAGACTTGTGTGAAGTTCTGAAAGCCATAGAATCTTAATTTGTACAGTGTAGTCTTGCTGTTCAAAGCACTGTCGCACTTGACCCACTGAATTGTGAGTTGACAGGGCAAGTATTCTTCCCTCCCCTATTAGCATTGCCAGGGAGAATACAGGACACTCAGTTAAATTTGAATTTCAGATAAATAAATTCTTAGTATAAGTGGGTCTTGAATATTGCATGGGACATATACTAAAAAATTATTCATTATTGGCCGGGCATGGTGGCTCACGCCTGTAATGCCAGCACTTTGGGAGACCAAGGCAGGGGGATCACAAGGTCAGGAGTTTGAGACCAGCTGGACCAACATGGTGAAACTCCATCTCTACTAAAAATACAAAAATTAGCCGGGCGTGGTGGCACGTGCCTGTAGTCTCAGCTACTCAGGAGGCTGAGGCAGGAGAATCACTTGAACCCAGGAGGCAGAGGTTGCAGTGAGCCGAGATCGTTCCACTGCACTCAAGCCTCGGTGACAGAGCGAGACTGTCTCAAAAAAAAAAAAAAAAAAAAAATTCATTATTAACTGAAATTCAAAGTTAGCTGGGAATCCTATATTTTTACTTACTAAATCTGACAAGCCTACACACCAGTCCTATTTTGCAGAGGCAGAGGGAACCTACGAGACTTTTTGGAATTACCTGGGAGGCAGTGTCAAGGCATTGATGGAATCTGATCTTTAGACTCCTAATTTGTAATGTTGTCTTGACTAAAAGAAGCACAGGAGACAATACTGAGTGCTACCAGGGATTAGTCTGCTGTGGTTTCCTCAATAAGCTTTCCAAAAATAGGGTTTGTAGCCGCGTTTATATTGGTGAACAAGGAACAGCTGTACAGTTGATGACGCCAGTCAAGGTTCATAATGAGATAATGTCATCCTCCCCAAATTGGAGAATTCTTCTCTTTGTTAAAAGATAATATTTAAATAGTCATAAATGAAAGGGCCGAGTCTGTCTGCCTCAGCGCACAAGTTGGTGATAGGAAATATTTGGAACTAAAGAGAAATCCACTTACATCTCCTGGGGCCACCACATCATTGCAGAAATAGCAGCCAAGCTTGTAACCAGGGATGTTGGCAAAAAGTGATGAGCCCAGGAGGTCAGCAGATGCCACAGGGTGGTTTGGACACAAGTCCCCAGCTCCCTGCTGCTTTGGTTTCTTCAGGCCATGTCTCATGACAACAAATGTGTCAAATCCCAAAGCAGCATTGATGACCAGCTGCAGGTTTCAAGGAATAAAAGAGCAGAGGTAAAAGACACATATATTTGAAGCTGTGGCTAATTCCATATTTGCTCAACTTTTTAAAATTTATTTTTTGCATGTAAGTGTAATTAGATTATAAAAGTTAATGATGATAAAAGCTACCCACTACTGAGGGCTTATTAAGTACAAAAGACCTAATTATATCACAATTATCATAAATTATCTTATTTAATTTCATTTGAAACTCATAACAGACCAGGCACAATGGCTCATAACCTGTAATCCCAGCACTTTGGGAGGTTGAGGAGGGCAGACTGTCTGAGGTCAGGAGTTCAAGACCAGCCTGGCAACATGATGAAACCCTATCTCTACTAAAAATACAAAAAAGTTAGCCAAGCATGGTGGCATGTGCCAGTAGTCCCAGCTACTCAGGAGGCAGAGGCACGAGAAACGCTTGAACCTGGGAGGTGGAGGTTGCAGTGAGCCGAGATTCCACCACTGCACTCCAGCCTGGGCGACAGAGCAAGATTCTATCTCCAAAAAAGAAAAAAGCAAACAAAAAAAACTCATAACAAACATTTCTTATTTATAGATGAGGATACTGAAAGTCAGAGAAGTTAGTTCTATAACTTGCCTAAGGTCACTTATCTGGCAAGAGGCAGGTGTATAAAACCAACTCTACATAGTTCTCAAACACATTCTTTCTACCATTATACTATACTGTCACATCCACATAGATTTGTTTTTATAACAGCTTTATTGAGATATAATTCACATACCATATAATTCACCCTTCATGTAGATTTTTTTTTGGTATCCCAGTAGCTGGAATTACAAGCACATGCCACCATGCCTGCCTGGCTCTGCATAGTTGGTATTTTGTTTTGTTTTGTTTTTTGTTTTTGAGACGGGATCTTGCTCCATTGCCCACGCTGGAATGCAATGGCGTGATCTCGGTTCACCGCAGCCTCAACCTCCCAGGCTCAAGTGATCTTCCTGCCTCACCCTCCCGAGTAGCTGGGAGCAACAGTGTGCATCACCACACCTAGCTAATTTTTTGGTTTTTTTCTAGAGATAGAGTCTCATCATGTTGCCCAGGCTAGTCTCAAACTCCTGTGTCAAGCAATCCTCCCAAAGTGCTAGGATTACAGATGTGAGCCACCATGTCCAGCCCAACACATAAATTTTTTAAAAAACATTTTTTTCATTATACTATAACAACTTTTCATGGTTCTAATTTAACTTATTATCCCAAATTTCTGATAGTATAGAAAGTTTGAAAAATAAAGGACAAACACACTACAAAGGAAAAAAATCACTCAACCCACAGCTCAAAAAATTATCATTAATAGTTTGGGGTATTTTTTCCTATTATTTTCTCTCTTTCCCTCCCATTCTCTCCCTGTCTTTCTCCCTTCTTCTTGCCCTCTTTCTCTCTCCTCTCCCAATAGACAGATAAGTAGATACACAGGAAGACATATATAAATATTTAACATAATTGGTATAAAATATATACAATATTGCATCTTCCTTAATATAATGCGGCATTTTCCATCTTATTAAAAGTCCTTTGAAAACATACTGTGGCCGGGCGCAGTGGCTCACGCCTGTAATCCCAGCACTTTGGGAGGCCGAGACGGGTGGATCACGAGGTCAGGAGATCGAGACCATCCTGGCTAACACGGTGAAACCCCGTCTCTACTAAAAAATACATAAAACTAGCCAGGTGTGGTGGCGGGTGCCTATAGTCCCAGCTACTCAGGAGGCTGAGGCAGGAGAATGGCGTAAACCCGGGAGGCGGAGCTTGCAGTGAGCTGAGATCTGGCCACTGCACTCCAGCCTGGGTGACAGAGCAAGACTCCGTCTCAAAAAAAAAAAAAAAAAGAAAACATACTGTGAATGGCTGCACACTATTCCATCATAGGTATGCACCATGATTTAGTTCACTATTCAACACTGTTGGCCTTCGAAGTTGTCATTGACCAAGTAATGGTGAACGAGACCAAGTCTGTGTCCTCTTGGAGCTTACGTTTCAATGTAAGTACAGTATACCTTTCAGTGTAGAGTATCTCAAAAGATTATTACGAAAATTAAGCAGTAAATGATATCTATTACACTGGGTGATGGTGTGTGAGGTGAAGACAGAGTCTGAAGCAGAAGCCCTTTGGCACTATGCTACCAGGTCATACAAACCACATCTCTGCTCTGGGGAAGGGAAGGTTAGGGACACTCCTCCCTCTGGAGTGGTGGTGCATTAAATCATAAATCATAATTAGAGACAGTGCCTACCTTTCTCTTGCTTGCAGCAATGACAGCAGGAAGCCACCTGCTCTCCCTGGTGTCCATCAACAGGAAAATGACATCATGGCTTTCGATGAGCTGCTCCAGTTGCTCCACATCTCTGCGGGCTTGCTCCAGAGTGACACTGGAGAAGTTCACTGGATGCCCAGGCATGGGTATGCTCATGTTGAATCCTCTGGCATTCTAGGGAAACACCAGGATGTAGTCATGTCTGGATCAATGGTATAGGCAATATCTCACAGCCCACACTTCCCACAGCTGCCTGCACTTACCTGTGGTCACTTACATGAGATCTCCCTGTGCACTATTATGCTGCACCCTTCCCATGCCCTCTCTCTTCTTCACGTCTGCATCCTAGAACACCTTGACCTATCACCCCAGGGCCCTGAGGCAGGGCAGGGCAGCAAGCAAAGACATACGGATCTCAGTTCCAAAGTGGAGGGGGCTCATCCTACCTGAGGTAAGGACACTGGAGAAAGCTGTATCTTTGGCTCTTTCCAGTCATCCAAGGCCAAGAAACTTTATCACAGCACCTTCTGCCTACCCAAGTACCTCTGTTTTTTTTCTTTTCGTGTTTTGGGGCTTTTTGTTTTTTGTTTTTGTTTTCGAGACACGGTCTTGCTCTGTCGCCAAGGCTAGAGGGCACTGGCACAATCATAGCTCACTAAAACCATGACCTCTTGGGCTCAAGGGATCCTCCTACCTCAGCTTCCCAAGTAGCTGGGACTACAGGCACACATCACCACACCCGGCTGATTTTTAAATTTTTAGTAGAGATAGGTTTCACTACGTTGCCCAGGCTGCTCTCGAACTCCTCGGCTCAAGGAATCCTCCTGATTTGGCCTCCAAAGTGCTGGAATGACAGGCATAAGCCACTGTACCCTGTCTAAGTACCTCTTTCCAACTGGGCTATCTCTTCCTATTTGCTTCCAAATTGCCCTCCCTTCTGTTTCCTCAGTGTTAAACATCTCCATACGGAGTGTTCTAGCAAATATAATTTGATCTAATACATTCACATTAGGTTAGAATGACTGATGATCTTGCCTTAATCCTTTCAGGGGTATATGCATTTTAAAAAACCTCAAATACAAAAAACTACTTGCTAACTTAGAGCCAAAAAATCTACTTATGAGTATGTAGATATTTTTGTGGGGCAGAAGGAGTTACAGTGGGTGATGTCAGAGTGTGGGACAGAGTAAGGCTTCACTCTCTGTCCAAAAGTAGAAGCTGTCCAGCAACCTGAGTTCCCTGAATTGGGATTTTTTACATGCGCTTTAGAACAGCTCTATAATTTACCATCTACCCCTTGATGACCACATAATATTTTGGCATATTAACAGTGAGTCATATATGGGTGCTAATGAAGCCAGGGACACTGACTTTCCACAAAAGATGAATGTGTTCTAGAATCATAAACTGTACCCTTAACCCTGGTGTAACACTGGCCATAGTGAAGTGTTTGAAAACATCGGCTTTTTCACTCATTTGCCAAAACCCCTCACTTACTGGAAAAACAGCTCAAGGGACAGGGCAAGCAGATCTTTTTAAAAAGAAATATCAAATTTGTAGATTGTGGATATTTTTTCATTATCTTCGACTTTAAACCTAATCTCTGGAATTCAAAAAGGAAGAACAACAATTTCAAAAGGAATGAAAAATAGAGTGGCAAGCAAAGCAGGAAAGGACATGAGGCAAAAAGGATTTCGGAAAGAAGAAAGGTGCACAAACATGTCTATTTTAACAATGAGACTAGCACAGCTATCAGGATCTCATTAATTAATTCATTAAGTATTGTGCACCTACCGTGTACCAAATGCTGTAATAAGCAATAATAAAAGCAATGACTACAGTAATAATAGCAATACCTGCAATACCTTACTGACATACTACAATTGACAAAGCATGTTAAATGGTGGTAGCTTGATCCAAAGAACTATTATGTATGTATTTTCATGACACCAAGATGGAAGCATAATCATGCAATACCAATTCTGAACTTTTGAATAATAAAGTAACTTTGCTAACCTAAATAAATCTCTACTTGCTAAAATTTCAGCCAGTAAGCTAACATAAGAGCCCATCAGTTATGTCCACATCCCAGAGGCTGGAATTCAGCAACTTTCAACACAGTGGTTTTCTACTTGGCTGTATATCAGAACCACCTAGAGAGTTTAATGGCCAAGCTTTTTCCCAGACCATTTAAACGGAAATCTCTAGGAATGAGCCCAGGCACCAATATTTTCTAAAACTCCCCTGATGATTCAAAGGTGCAGCCAGGTTGAGGTATAATTTACATAAAGTTAAATACACAGATCTTACATGCACAGTTCAATGTATTTGACAAATGAGAGATTAACCACTGCATACAACTATCAAGATATAGAACATTTCCATGATGCCAGAACATGCTCTTGTGTTCCCCCTCAGTTGGTCCCCACTTGTCCCCAGATGACAACTGATCTGACTTCATAAGCCATAGATTAGACTATTCTAGAACATATCACATAAATGATATGCTAGGGTATACAATTGTTCGTGTTTGGTTTCTTTTGCTCGGCATAATGCTTTTGAGGTTCATTCATATTGTTAAGTATCAATAATACATTCCTTTTGTGGTGTAATTATACTATAATTTATTTATCAGTTCTCCTGTTGATGGTGATTTGGGTTATTTCTAGATTTGGGCTGTTTTGAATAAAGTTGCTGTGGACACTTTTGTATAAGTATTTTCATGTATATATGTTCTCATTTCTCTTAGGTAAAGATCTGAAAGTACAATTTCTGGGTCACAAGGTAGGCATATGTTAAATTTCATGAGAAACAGCCAGATTTCCAAAGTAGTTATTTTACCAGTGTATAAGTGTTTTGCTTGCTCCACACCCTGACAACATTTAGCATTGTCAGTCTTCTTAATCTTAGCCATTTAAGTAGGTGTATAAGTGATATATCTTTCTGGTTTTAATTTGTATTTCCCTGATGACTACTGACATTGAGCATTTTCACATGTTCAATAGCCATTCATAGATCTTCACCATGAATTAAGTACCTGTTCAAGCTTTTTTCCCCTTAAAAAAAAAAAGTTGGTTTGTGTGTCTTGTTATTGAGTGGTAGGAGTTGTTTATCTTGCATATTCTGGATAAAAGAGGACTGCACATGTCTTCTCAGTTTGGTCAGTTTTTTCCTTCTTTGAAAGGCATCTTTTGAAAAGCAGAAGTTTTAAATTTGTATAAAGTCAACCAAGTTACCATTTTTTGTTTATCGTATTTACTAGGTCCTAAGAAATCTTTATCACAAGACCACTAAGATGCTTTCCCCTAGAAACTTTATAGGGGCCATTCTGGGTGTCACTTAAAGGCTCAGAGTATTCAATGAGGTCTCTCCACTCTGTATACAGGACTCCAGCGTCTCCCAGCTCCTGTGAGCTCTGGAATCTCCATTCTGCTCATAGCTCTCTGGTAGTGTGTTTTTGCCTGGTCTGACTGTTGTCCTGCGAGTACACACAGCTCACTATTCAGTCAAAGACTCAAGGTGCTAGCAGGCACTCCTGCGCACAGCTCCCTCATTTCTGGTACTATATCCTGCAAATTACAGCCACCTCAGCTGCTCTGAACTCTGTTTGTTCCTTCAGCTCACTGAGACCAAGAGTATCTCCCTGGGCTCCCACAGGCTATGGCATGGGCCAGAAAGTGCCTTCATGTAATAAGCTGGGACAAATCTTTCCTTCCCTCTGTCTGGGACCACAGTCTTTCACTACCTACTGTTCGCTGTCTGAAAAGAGTCATTTTACATGTTTTGTCCCAGTGTGTAATTGTTTATGGTGGCAGAGCTAGTCCAGTATCCACTACTCATCAGGGTTGAAGCAGATGTCCAAATTCGGGTTTTAAAACCTCAAGTGTGGCTCCATAATCCAACACCTTTTTTTTTTTTTTTTTTTTCTGTGAGACGGAGTCTTGCTTTGTCACCAGGCTGGAGTGCAGTGGTGTGATCTCAGCTCACTGCAACCTCTGACTCCCGGATTCAAGCGATTCTCCTGCCTCAGCCTCCCCAGTAGCTGAGACTACAGGTGTGCGCCACCATGCCCCGCTAATTTTTGTATTTTTAGTAGAGACGGGGTTTCACTATGTTGGCCAGGATGGGTCTCAATCTCTTGACTTCATGATCCACCCGCCTCAGCCTCCCAAAGCACTGGGATTACAGGCGTGAGCAACTGTGCCCGGCCTCATAATCCAACATCTTATTGCCTCAAATAGCTATTTGATTTATAAAAGATCAGTTGTTTTCTTATTCAATTTACTCTTCCCCAAGATCAGGTATGGTATTTGTAGCAGAGCAGTTCTTTTCATGTAATTTTATCACAGCATTTTTAAAGGCACCTGGAAAGGGTCAATGTGACACCTATATCCTGGAGTAGAAGAGAAGGAATTAGTCAAAGAATACCACACAGATAAATTGCAAGGGTTTCTTATGAGCTGGACATGTGAGGTATGGGAAGATCTGGGGCCAGAGTACAGTTAGTTTGGGATAAATATATTTTAGAGCAAAAAACAAAAGTCAAACTCTGTAGTTCTGAGGGAATGTTTAAGGTTTTTCAGGCCAACTATTCAGTGAAACCACCCTGTCCTTGAGTTCTGTCACCCAGGAGAAGGAGGGTGAAGGGTGCTCATGACCTCCTGGTACACTTCTTTGTATTTCCTGTGTTAGTCCATTTCACACTGCTATAAAGGAATACTTGAGGCAATTAAATGAAAAGAGGTTTATTTGGCTTGTGGTTCTCCAGGTTGTACAAGAAGTATAGTGCTGGCATCTGCTTCTGATGAAGGAAGCTTCCACTCATGGTGAAAGGCAAAGGGGGAGCAGGTGCATCACATGGCAAGGGAGGGAGCAAGAGAGATGCCAGGCTCTTTCAAACAACTAGCTCTTGCTCGCGTGAACTAAGAGATCGAGAACTCACTCATTAATGTGGGGCGGGCACAAAACTATACATGAGGGATCCACCTCCATGACCCAAACACCTCCCACCACGCCCCACCTCCAACAGTGAGGATCACAATTCAATATGAGATTTGGAGAGGACATCCAAATCAAATCACTTCCTATGAATTTACTATTTCAAAATTTAAACTTTTTCGTTCTTTCTTTTTTTTTTTTTTTTTTTGAGACAGACTCTCGCTCTGTCACCAGGCTGGAATGCAGTGGTGCGATCTCGGCTCACTGCAACCTCCACCTCCTGGTTCAAATGATTCTCCTTCCTCAGCCTCCTGAGTAGCTGGGACTACAGGTGCGTGCCACCACACCCAGCTAATTTTTGTATTTTTAGTAGAGACAGGGTTTCACTAAACCCTGTTGTGTTGGCCAGGACAGTCTTGATCTCTTAACCTCGTGATCCGCCTACCTCAGCCTCCCAAAGTGCTGAGATTACAGGCATCAGCCACTGCGCCCGGACCAAAATTTAAACATTTTAAAAGGGTCGCACCCATTATTTTTTTCTTTTCCAAGTCAAATATCACTCGACTTCAAGCATTGAGATGAGAATCTTGCAATAACAAGTAAGGGATAGCCCAAATTAGATAATCTTGCATTAATAAAACTAATCTTTCTAACTTTTCCAGGTAACCAGATATCTAGGAAGTCTGCATTTAACACAGTTCTTACCTTCAAAAGGCCACTTTTCTTCCCTGGAATGCTCCTCCTGGTCCCTGGCCTTTCCCACGACTCTCTGGTCCTTGCCTCCCTCCCCAAGACCCGTTCTGATCAATTCCTTCAGAGCTCGGACCAAATGTCACTTCCTTAAGAAGGCTTTCCCTGCCCCCGCCCCCTGACACCTGTCCAGGTCCTGCTCTTCTATATTTCCTGAGCAATGTCTACTTATCCTTTTATTTAGTATTTCAATTATAATTCAATAAAATATAAGTTCTATAAGGGCAGAACCATGTCTTGTTTACCTAGGTCGAGCCTTTTCTCCATAGCCTGGTAGAAAGAAGGTGATGAGTAAGTATCCATTGAATGAAGAAACTATACTAAATCAAGCATATAAGGAAAGCCCCTTAAGGCTGGCTAACCAATAAGTTAAATAGTTTCACAAGTATTTTTCATGAATGTGATGAATCACACTAGTACTTCGATGGGTTGTATATATTATCTACTATTATTTATAAGGCATGAAGAATAAAAGTATAGAAGACTTGGACCCTGGCCTGGGGGACTTACTAGTCCAACAAGGAAAAAGAGTAACACGATGTAAGTGTGAAGGAAGAGGCTTGATGCCGGAGGGCTGTTTCCAAGAACAGTTGGACTTGCTCTCTCAGGCCCAGCATGGCGGTCCTTGCTCCCACCTCAGCCTTCTCTTCCTCCTCATCTTCTTTGCCCTCTATGTTGCAGCCAGCCACCCTGGTTTTCTTTCAATTCCACAAAAGCACCATGCTCATCCTACCTCAGGCATTTGCACAGACAGCTCCACTACCCTCAACCTAGCTAACTCCCACTCATCCTTCAGGGGTTTGTTTCCTCAAAAGTCTTCCCAGTCCACCCCTCGTCTAGGTCAGGCCTACCTGTTATATATTCTCATGGCAACTGAGCTCCTGCTTCCTGCATGTATTACAATGATAAGTATTTGTGAAATTATTTGTTAATCACCATCCCCCACTAGACTTCAAGCTCCACATGTCTGTCTAGTTCCCCTGTCCCTGGAACATAGTAGGTCTTAAATACACTACTTGACATGCAAGTAAGTAATAGAACAACTAAACAAACAGTGGGAAGGGAGAACTGTATTGGGTCACTGACAATGACTAGGATTTGGGTAAACAAAAATTTGAGGCATCTAATAAGTGACAGAGCTCAGGTTCAAAGCTAGGTCTGTCTGGGTCCTAAAGGGAGTTCATAATACTCTCCAATAATAGATTGGATTATTCCTTTTTTTTTTTTTTTTTTGTGCTAGGGTCTCACTAGGTTGCCCAGGCTGGTCTCGAACTTCTGACTTTAAGCGATCTCCTCCCACCTCAGCCTCCCAAAGTGCTGGGTTTACAAGCTTCAGCCACTGTGCGCAGCCTAGACTGGATTATTCTTCCCAACTAGGCACCTCCTCCCTCTAGTAATATTATATTATATATCCTCACTCTTTGCAACATGACCTTTGCAAGACCTCCTACTAGGAGGACTACACCGACTAATGTCAATGACTTTGGGCTTGGTCCTGTGACTTGCTTTGGTAACAGAAATGGAAGACATCACACTGTACCATTGTTGAGCTAAGACTTTAAGGCATAATAATCACCAACCCTTTTAAGCTTAAACCTTCTACCATAGGAAGAGTAGGACACAAATGACTGTTCCTCCTTTAGCCTAGATTTTGAAAATAACAAATACAATGGACTGGAACCTGACTCCAAGTTATGTGGCTTATTGAGTAAGTTCAGCCTAGTGACACAGCTGAACCACAGCCAACCTGCCCACCATGAACATGAAATAAATGTTTGCAATTGTAAGCCACTGAGATTTTGGGATTGCATGATATGCAATATTGTCCCAGCAGAAATCTAACTAATATGGCTCCTCAATGACAGGGTTGCAACTTATTTTTTTCAGCATCTAGCACATAGCTGGCTACATAGCGGGTGGTGAATCAATACTGTTAAACCCAATAAATGATGTTCCTCAGGGACTCTAGTGAAATGGACAAAAACATTAACAATGCTTCTAAAGCAAAGATTTTTAAATGGATGAATCTAATACAAAGTGACTAAAGAGAGAAACTTTGAGAAAGTGGGCTTTTTTTTCTTTTTGGTTAGGACTGAGAACCTCTTCTGGCACTTTAAGTATAAACAAATGCTTTGGAGACACCTAATCTAACTCCTGTCAGATAAATTGATTAAGTATTCAAGAGGCAGAATATCGTTTGCTGGTTGACCTTAAAAAAAGAAAACTGTCAAGATTTTAAACGAAAGGAGCTGAAAGACTTTTCTCTTGTTATCTGGTATTTCTAATGATATAACTCAAAAACCAGAAGCAGCTAGAGCAAAAAGCTAAACTTTCAGCCCAATCTTTCTTCTGCATGAAGACCTGCATTCAATTTAATTTCATAAATCTGTACTAAGTAACTACCAAGTATTCTGGTGATAGAGGAAAAATAGTATCTTAGATCTGAGCCACTGCAAATCTCTTTGGAACCAGGCAGGATATAAAAATATATACACTCCTAAATTCCTCAACTTAAACTCATAATGCTTTGCAATTACAAACCATTTCTTCATACATTCGTCATTTCGTTTTCACAAGAATATGTGAGAAAGATTAATTATTATTATTACATTATTTAGACAGGGTTTCGGTTTGTCACCTAGGCTTGAGTGCAATGGCTCACTGCAGCCTTGACCTCCCAGGCTCAAGCAATCCTTTTGTTTCAGCCACCACTGTAGCTGGGACTACAGATGCACACCACCACCACACCTGACTAATTGTATTTTACAGAGATGGGGTCTCACTATGTTGCCCAGGCTGGTCTCAAACTCCTGGACTCAGGTAAGCCTCCTGCCTTAGCTTCCCAAAGTGCTGGTGAGAGGTGAAACCAGCTGGATTTCCTGGGTTGAATGGGGACTTGGATAACTTTTCTGTCTAGCTAGAGGATTGTAAATGCACCAATCAGCACTCTGTAAAAATGCACCAATCAGTGCTCTGTGTCTAGCTAAAGGATTGCAAATGCACCAATCAGCACTCTGTAAAAACGCACCAATCAGCACTCTGTGTCTAGCTAGAGGATTGTAAACACACCCATCAGCACTCTGTAAAAACACACCAATCAGCACTCTGTGTCTAAAGGATTGTAAACCCACCAATCAGCACTCTGTAAAAACACACCAGTCAGTGCTCTGTGTCTAGCTAAAGGTTTGTAAACACACCAATCAGCACTCTGTAAAATGGACCTATCAGTACTCTGTAAAATGGAACAATCAGCAGGACATGGGCAGGGACAAATAAGGGAATAAAAGCTGGCCACCCCAGCCAGCAGTGGCAACCTGCTCGGGTCCCCTTCCACGCTGTAGAAGCTTTGTTCTTTCACTCTTCACTATAAATCTTGCTGCTGCTCACTCTTTGGGTCTGCACCACCTTTAAGAGCTATAACACTTGCCGCGAAAGTCTGCGGCTTCATTCTTGAAGTCAGCAAGACTACGAACCCACCGGAAGGAAGAAACTCCAGACACATCTGAAGGAACAAACTCCAGACATACCATCTTCAAGAGCTGTAACACTCACCGCAAAGGTCCTCAGTTTCATTCTTGAAGTCTGCAAGACCAAGAACCCACCAGAAGGAACCCCACAAACCCACCGGAAGGAAGAAACTCAGGACACATCTGAAGGTACAAACTCCGGACACACCATCTTTAAGAGCTGTAACACTCACCGTGAAAGTCTGCAACTTCATTCTTGAAGTCAGCAAAACCAAGAACCCACCAGAAGGAACCAACTCCAGACACACTGGGATTGCAGGTTATGTTTTTTTATCCCTCTCTCAGATGAGGAAACAGAGGCTCAGCCACACGGTGAGTGGCTGGTAGAAAGTGACAGATGTCTGATTCTCTTTCTTCAATGCCATAAGGGCCTCATTTCCCAAGACTTAAACATTTATAGATGTAACAGAAAACCTCCGCAAAAGCATCAACATACCACACCGGGGAATATTTTCTGGAGCCGGTCTGCTGCAGCCAGAGCCTTGGGCTTACCACCCGCTAGGCAATCTTCAAACTCATAGAGAGGCTGCCTCACAGGATTGGAGTAGGAGATCTTGGCATTGTCCACAAATGTGATGTGTCTCACGCCCCAACCCTGTGTGGAAACAGATCATGGTGTGTTTCTGATGAACATTTAACAGGGTGCTGTCTCTTGAAATCTCAAAACGAATATTGGTTTGGAGAAGCTTGGGAACCTCAAAACACAGGAAACTTCAGAAACTGAATTGTGCAAATTCAGGTTACGATAAACAGAATGTTGACTTTCCTTAAAAAACAACATAATTATATACTCAGTGCCTGACTTACTGGAGCAATGAGACTAAAAAATGTCAGAGTGGGACAGACTAATAATTCATTATTTTTGACAGTGTCACCAAAGATTTGGAGGTAAATCCCATAAGAATTGTCCATGCTGTCATTTTAAAAAGATTAGCAATAGCCCATAAATGTCCTTGATTTCCCTTAACGAATAATTAAATATAAATAACAACTACTCTTGAAGCTCATTTAAAGCCTGAATGAACTCCTCAAAAAAATGACTCACAAATTATTTCCCACTGTATGATATTTTAGAACATTTTGTACCATTTCTTCAAAAGACAAAGCCTTATTAATAATCTGGAATTTAGGGAACAAGTCTATATTCTTAGAAATAGTTTTCACGGTTTTATAGGCTTCAGTTATGTCTCCTATAACAGTTTTATAAAACCATACAATTTTAAAGGTAGATGGGATCTCTAAAATCCTTAGTCCAATTACTTTTTTTTACAGATATGGAAACTGATGCCCAGGAAAGATAAGTGATTTGCCTACGGGATACATCTGGTTAATGGTGGGAATGAATGAGCTCTCTAGAGTTGCAACCAAATGAAGTTGCCTACTTCTTGGGGTAGGGTACAGTGGGTATATTTTAGTAGATGATAAATAAGCATACGGACCTAAAAGATGTCCTGCCATGAGTGGCTATAAGGCTAAGATTCTGCTGTCTCTCTTATTTCATTATCTTTCCATTAGAAACTGAGAGACTCAATTAGATTGAAGGTTTCAGAGGTCCAGCCCTCGAGGACCCAAGATTCGTTTTCAGCGTTGAGCACAACAGGCCAGAATCTGCCTTTCATAAGCATAGGTTAGACGGGCTGTTTTGAAGCCCACTGGTAACCTTTTGGTCTACCCACCCAGTTTTGTAAATTATTTTCATCATCTAAGCAACCTACCATGGAGGGAGAATAAAGTCACTTGTGCTTGCTTTGGGAATGTTTATTTCTGAAGTATTTTTGCATTCCTTAAAGCAACTGATGAGTGGATAGCAAGGAAGGCAGTCTGGGAACGTGCTGGGTAGTGGGAAGAAAGCCAGATACATTACAAACATGACATAGGTTAGTCACATGCAGGTGTATTTGCACAAACTTAACTTTTGCTTTCCTGGAATGCTACACAGTTTAAATGGCTAATCTGCAAAGATTAAAGAAAATCACAATACTCAATGCTGGTGAGGATGTGGTAGGGAGAAAATCATCCTACTGATTGAGAATGTTAAAGTTGTCTAATCTTTCTGGAAAGCAATTTGGCAGTATGTTTCTAGAATCTTAAGAATACCCATATCCTATGACCTATTTCCAGCAATTTATCCTAAGAAGTAATCTGACATACTGACCAAGATGCAGTCACAAAGATGTTCTTTGCAGCACAATTTACAATTGTAAAAAACTGGAAACAATGTTAATGCTAAACATTAGGAGAAGGGTTCAGTAAGTTATGTTTCATCATATAAGAAGGCATATTCTACAGTCATAAAGCTTTAGCAGACATTGCAGTGAACTCGTGCAGTCCCAACTACTTGGGAGGCCGAGGTGGGAAGATCACAAGGTCCAGTCCAGTCTGGGCAACAAAGCCAGATTCTGTCTCAAAAAATAAAAAGAAGGCCTCATAGACAGGCATAAAATGACATGTTAATTGGTAACAGCAAAGGACATTATTATATATCTAATAAAGGACATTATATATCTAATAAAATGTTAAAATACATATTAAACACTGAAAAGTAACAAGTGAAAAAGCAGTAGGAAAATGAGTGTCTTCTTTTCTGCTTTATGACTTTTATACTTTACAAATTTTCTATAATGGCTTTATGTTGACTTCGCAATTTTGAAAAATGTAAGGAAAATCTAAGCATCTAATAACTCTAGAACCTAGAAAAAGACAGTAAAATAAATTCCACAGAAGGAAGAAAAAATTAATAAAGATAAAAGTAGATATTTATGAATCTGAAAGCAAAATGAGACAGAAAATAAAAATTATAGAATAAATAAAGTAATGCTCCAAAAAGACCGATAAAATAGACAGGCTTCTCTAGCAAGGCTGAATATGAGAAAAAAAGAGAAAACACAAATATACAACATTAGGAATATGAAAAGATTTTTTAAAAGATAAAAACAAGATTTAAAAAATAAGAGAATACCATATATATTTTATATCAATTAATTTTTAAAGCCAGAAAAGCAGTACAAAATCTAAAAAGGTGAGTCAACCCAGAAACATATGTAGAAGTTCACAGATTCCCAGCACCCCCACTGCCCCAACCAACAAAATTCTTAAATGCATCTGGCCCAGGCGGATTTATAACTGAATTTTACTTAACCATCAAGGAACAGATAATTCATTTATTTAAACTATTCTGGAGCTTAAAAAAGGCAGAACTTTTAAAGTTTATTTTATAAAGCTAGCATAATGTAGCTATAAAATATACAGATAGAACAAGGAATAATATGACGATAAACCAATTTGACTTATGAAGTGAGATGTAAAATTCATTGATTAATTGATTGGTTGACTGAGACAGTGTCTTGCTCTGTCTCCCAGGCTGGAGAGCATGGCATGATCTTAGCCCACTACAGCCTCAAACCTCCTGGACTGAGGCAATCCTCCCACCTCAGCTCCCGAGCGGCTGCAACTACAGGCACGTGCCACCACAGCCTGGCTAATTTTTTTTTTTTTTTTGTAGAGATGGGATTTCGCCATGTTGTCCAGGCTCGTCTCGAACTCCTGAGCTCAAACGATCCACCCACCTTGGCCTCCCAAACTGCTGGGATTGCACGTGTGAGCCACCGTGCCCAGCCGAGATGTAACATTTAAAAACAAAACATTAATAATTGAATTCAAGGGTATATGAGAAGAATAAGATACCATGTACAAATAGGGTTTATTCTAGGAATGCTCAACATTAGAATACTTTGTCTTGATAAACATAGTTAATAAAGCTCAACATTTCTGATACAAACATGCGGAAGCAGAAATCAGCTTCCTTAAATTATAAAGAACACTTACCAGAAACCAATATCAAAATTAAAGGTAAAAACAAGAGGCACTCTCATTAAAGTCAGCAACAAAACAAAGATAACAACTCTCACTGCCATTCGTCTACATTACTGTGGAGTTCTACCCAGTCTTATAAGACAAGGAAAAGAAAGATATAAGTGTTGGTGAGGAATACTATTAAGCTACAAAAGAATAAAAAACTCTTAGAACTAAGAGAGCTTAGAAAGATGGCCAAAGATAAATATGCAAAATTCACTATTTTTCCTACATCCCAGTAATAGTCAACTGGAAAGTTTAATGGGAGAAAATATCTCTAAAGGAAAAAACATCATTAAATATGTAGAAATACCATATTTAAACTAAATTAGATACGTGCAAGGCCTATATAAAGAAGATACTACTGAAAGACAAAGATCCTATATAAAGAAGATACTACTGAAAGACAAAGATGATCTAATTAAGAGATACACTATGCTTCCAGAACTAAGGATTAATGTCATAAAAATACATCAATTCCTTCTAATTTATCTATAAATTCATTGTAATTTCAACTAAAACACTGAGTATGAATATAGGAATAAAAAAATAGATCAATGAGTCAAAATAGAGAATCCATAAAGAGACTCAGGTATGTAAGGGGGTTTAGCATTTGATAAAGACAGAAAAATGATTTAGATTACTGAATAAATGCCATTAAAACAACTAACAATCCATTTTGTGCAAAAGTAGCTAGATCTTTACCCCTCATCATATAACCAAAAAATTTCCATATTCATAAAGCTCTAACATAAAAACAAGAGTTCCATGAGCCACAAAGGAAAAGACTGACACATATAATAACATAAAGCTGAAAAAAACTTTTATATGGCTAAAGATACCTTAGATAAACTGAGAAAAACATTTGCATCATAATACAGAAAAAAGGTTAATTGCCCCAATAAAAAGAACTCTAAATCAATAAAAGACACAACCCAAAGAACATGAATCAAAGAAATAAAACTCACAAAAGAAATAAAATTAAACTCACCCTTGCTAATTAAAGAAATGCAAATTCAAACAATAAATGTTACTTAACTGACTGAGATTTCAAAAGTTGACATATCCAATTTTGGCAAGAGTGTGGAAAAAAGTTCTATGTCTCATATGTGTAACATTTTTGGAAGGCAATTTCGTTTGAAAAAAAATTTTGACCAGGCGTGGTGGCTCACACTTGTACACCCAGCACTTTGTGAGGCCAAGGCAGGCAGGCAGATCACTTGAGGGCAAGAGTTCAAGACCAACCTGGACAACATGGCAAAACCCTGTCTCTACTAAAAATACAAAAATTAGCCAGGTGTAGTGGTGTACCCCTGTAGTCCCAGCTACTCAGGAAGTTGAGGCAGGAGAATCGCTGAACTCAGGAGGCGGAGGTTGCAGTGGGCTGAGATCATGCCACTGCACTCCGGCCTGGGTGACGAAGTGAGGCTTTGTCTAAAAAAAAAAAAAAAAAAAAAAAAAAAAATTAATGACAAACATAAATAAAATATTTACATTCAAATTCTAAACTCTCTCTAACATAGCAATTCTATGACTAGGGCTTTCTTCCTAAAATTAAAAAAAATCCTATAGATGAATAAACATACAAGTAAAAGAATGTTCTCTAATAGAGAACAGTATCTAATAGAAAAAAATAGAAAGTAACCTGAAATTGATTAAATAAAGAACATAGTCATACAACAAAATACCACATATACATACTATGGAAACACAGAAAGGTAGCCACAGTCATTTTTCTATCTAGTTAAAAATAAAAACCTGTTATAGATAGTATGCTATGATCTAATTTTCATAAATATAAATAAATATCAGCAAAGATAAACATTTCTCTATATTTAGATATGTCTACAATAACATCTGGGAAACAGGCTGCATACTAATCTACAAAGTCAGCTTAACAGGAAATGGGACTTGCAATGGGTGTGGAGGACTTTCTGTTTCTATCTGATGATAAAAGCTTGTATTTATTTTACACTTAAAAAGATAAGAAAAGGAAAAAGGAAGGGAGGGAGAGATGGAGGGGATGGAGAGCTGGGAGATGGAAGGCAATCATGAAGAGTAAAACAAGAAGAGAAGCTACAATTTCAAAGGTGCCATTTGCACCCCCCACCTCCTACTTACCATCAACGTCCTAGCTACATTGCAACCCAAGGTGCCAGCTCCAAGCAGCAGACATTTGACAGACACAACCTTGTCCAAGTCTAAAGTAGGAACCAATCTCCAACACATCAGTTTGAGATTTAGATCCACTGATGACTCAGCTAACCTAGAAAAGGAGAGATTTACTTATTCAGTCTCTCATTTGTGCAATAATCTTGTTCTGAAAGATTTCAAGTGGCTATGTGAGAAAATAAGAAATAATAAGGAAATTGGGATCAAATGAAAAAGAAAATGAAGCTGGAGGGTAAGCAGGGAGGAGAAAGGTTCCCCCCAGCAGCATGCTGTTGGAGTCCTGTGCAATGAGGGGGCCACAAATTTGATACTGAGTTCCAGCAGCCAAGGTGAAAAGGGAAGAGCATGACCGGTTATAGGAATCATGGTGTCCACGAATAAGAACACACCATTTGATTAAGAGGAAAGTTTTTCCTAGTACTGAAAACAGAAATTTCTCTCATATCTCCTTAATAAAGAATGCACTCAGGCCAGGCAGTGGCTCACCCCTGTAATCTCAGCACTTTGGGAGGCCGAAGCGGGTGGATCACCTGAGGTCAAGAGTTCGAGACCAGCCTAGCCAACATGGTGAAACCCTGTCTCTACCAAAAATACAAAAATTAGCTGGGTGTGGTGGCAGGCACCTGTAATCCCAGCTACTCAGGAGGCTGAGGCAGGAGATTCGCTTGAACCCGGGAGGTGGAGGTTGCAGTGAACCGAGATCATGCCATTGCACTCCAGCCTGGGCAACAGGAGCGAAACTGTCTCAAACAAACAAACAAACAAAAAGAGTGCACTCAGATTCGCCCTTAAATACAATAGTGGTTTCCATGAAATAATTCTTCTAATATCCTTCAAAGTGGGCCAATAAGGGCTTGGCGTGGTGGCTCATGCCTGTAATCCCAGCACTTTGGGAGGCCGAGGCAGGTGGATCACGAGGTCAGGAGTTCGAGACCAGCCTGGGCAACACAGTGAAACCGTCCCTATAAAATACAAAAAATTAGCTGGGTGTGGTGGCGTGTGCCTGTAATCCCAGCTACTCAGGAGGCTGAGGCAGGAGAATCGCTTGAACCCAGGAGGCGGAGCTTGCAGTGAGCAGAGATCGTACCCTTGTATTCCAACCTGTGCAGAGCAAGACTCCGTCTGGGGCACAGGGAGAAGTGAGCCAATAGGACCAAGCCAGAGGACAATGCATAAAGGACTGAAAGACAGTACAGGTACACTGGTGGTCTGAGAGCATGAGCTTGAAAGAAGAACAAAATTTAAAATGTCTAGAACAGATGAACAGTCTGCCCTTCAGGATATGCATTGTTAATATTAATTCTCACAACCCAACTTCAATTCAAGAGCAGGATAACACATGGCAGCATGACTGGCACCCCTTGGGCTGAATTACACAATGTTGTGTTGGCCTGACAGAACTTGGTGTGTGTCTTGGTTACAACAAGCCTGACTGGAGAAAACAGCTTCCCAAATCTACCTTTTAGGGTCCATACATTCACTGAGGTTCACCATCCTTGGTCCCATGCCTCCTTTCTGGTTCTTTTCCCATCCAACTGCTTTAGGACAATCTTAAGGCAAATAAAACACAAAGCTTAATGAAGGAGGGAAGAATAAAAACAAACAGATCAAGCAGCGACCTTGTATAAAAAGGATCGACATTCATAATGGCCCATGCATTGACAAGCTTTTGGTTTGCTTCTTTCTAAAAGAGACCTGAGGGCCTGAATTTCCATGGACTTGCTACAGTTGCCTCCCCATCTTTCTCAACTACTGGGAGTCTTGTTTAGGGACCATCAAACCCAAGCAATCTTCCTGTACAGGAGCTTCTGAAATAGTCCTCAACTCTGGCCCAAGGTGCCTCAACTTTCACTGTTACTGGAAGTTGCTGGGGAAAAAAAAAAAAAAGACAGTCTTATCTGGGGTAGGTATAACCCCACCGAGGCTTCTATCTAAGCAAGCCAAGCCAATGTAACTGCAGCACACCTTCATTGAAGTTCCTATTGGGATCTGAATCTGTAAATTCAGTATGTACCTTCTGTTGCTCATCCTTACCATGTCCCCCTGCTCAGCCTTTCTGTCACTGCACCTGTGAGCAGATCATAGTCCAAGGTGACTGTCCTTTGATTAAGCTGCCCTTTCCTTTAAGCTCATCTTTATCCATTCAGAACTTTCCCTTCCCTGACTTCTCCCTTCCCCGCTGCCCTTTTAATCCCTGCTATGGGAGCCTCTGTAACTCCAATTAACTCCAATTCTAGCAGTTCCCAAAGTGTGTCCTATTCAATAATCTCAGAGGATAAGGATCCTGTAGCTAAACAGACTTGGGAAATGCTTCTATACTTATATCTATCTTCTATCTCCAGCCCCCCAATACCACTCAAACCTGGCCATTCACATGGCACATGAGGGAGATAAAAGCTCTGAGAAACCTGCAGTACAGAACCCACGTGATTTGATTTGGCTTTGTGTTTCCCGAACTTACATGGCTCTCGATATGTCCCTTCATTTCCCTGCATACCAATTACAATCTCAAAGGAAACATTGCTCTATTCTACTGTTGCAAAATTCTCTTAAACATCTCAATTGCTTTGTAGGACACGCCTGCGTCCTCATGTTAATGAAAGCTCTGCTTGCCTTGGTGGAACCACAGCCTTGTAAATCTTGCTAGTGGATCCACCCACCCTCTTGGGCTCCCTACATCTCAGGACCTATGCTGCTCCCCTTTTCTCATTGAATTCCTACTGCTCACAATAAAGCCTGAACTCCTAAGCAAGAAATTCACCCCGCCACAGCCTACACTTCCAGCATCACCTCCAGTCTGCCTTAGGCAACAGACTCTGCAGGAACAGAAACTCCTTGACTTGAAATTAAGATGTATGGGACTGGCAGGGGGAATTTTAATTTTGTTTCTAATTGTACGCTGGTTTTTTCTTTTCTTTTCTTTTCTTTTTTTTGAGACAGAGTCTTGCTCTGTTGCCCAGGCTGGAGTGCAGTGGCACGATTTTGGCTCACTGCAAGCTCTGCCTCCTGGGTTCCCGCCATTCTCCTGCCTCAGCCTCCTGAGTAGCTGGGACTACAGGCGCCCGCCACCACACCCGGCTAATTTTTTGTATTTTTAGTAGAGATGGTGCTTCACCGTGTTAGCCAGGATGATCTCGATCTCCTGAGCTCGTGATTCACCTGCCTCAGCCTCCCAAAGTGCCGGGATTACAGGCGTGAGTTACCACACCTGGCCTGTACACTGGTTTTCTTTGTCCATTCTCCTACTTTTGAATTTCTATCAAGATTGCAATTTTCCTTTCCTTGGGAAACTTTTTAGCTTTTGACATTAAAAGAAAAAAAAAAAAAGTATTGCCCAATATAATTATGGGACATAGAAGGTACTGAGATTCCCTTTACACGATCTTTTGTTTCTGGGATAGGATGACCAATGAGAAACCATAGGGCCAATTATCCTTGAAAGCTACTTGGGCCCCAGTTTGGCTGGGGGTATCATTCACAGCAAGAAGCCAGAAAGCAAACGTCCTTCCCCATTTTAAATTGGGCACTCTAATGCGGTATTTTTTAATGCCATGAAAAATTAAAACTGAAAAAATAGAGTTTTCTTGTTTGAGACAGGGTCTTGCTATGTTGCTGAAGCTATTCTTTAACTCCTGAGCTCAAGTGATCCTCCAGCTTCAGCCTCTGGAGCAGCTTCGATTACAGGCATGGGCCACCACACCCAGTCAGATTTGAGTTTCATAAAGAGATTAAGACTTCAGAATTGTTTTTCTGTGGGGAAAAGAAACAGTTCCCACCTGCTACTAATTGATATTTTGTTTGATTTTATTACTATTCTTAGATTGAATTAAAAATGTGTCTCTCAACAGCAAAGACATGGAATCAGTTTAAATGCCCATCAGTGACAGACTAGATAAAGAAAATGTGGTACACATACACCATGAAATACTATGCGGCCACAAAAAAGAATGAGATCATGTCTTTTGCAGGAACATGGATGGAGCTTGAGGTCATTATCCTTAGCAAACTAGTGCAGGAACAGAAAACCAAATACTGCATGTTCTTAGTTATAAGCAGGAGCTAAATGATGAGAACTCATGGACACAAAGGGAAACAACAGACACTGGGGCCTACTTGAGGGTGAAGGGTGGGAGAAGGGAGAGGATCAGAAAAAATACTAGGTACTAGGTATTAGTACCTGGGTGATCAAATAATTGGTACAACAAACCCCTGTGAAACAAGTTTACCTATATAACAAACCACATATACCCTGAACGGAAAATACAAGTTTTTTTTTGTTTTTTTTTTTTTTAATGTGTCTCTGATACATAGCACAGGAACTTGACAAGAACTACAGAATCATAGCCTAGTACTGTCATCCATAACTCCAGCCTCGGTTTTCTCTTGTTACAGGTAAGAAATTATTAGACAAAAATAAAACATAATTTCAATTAAAAGCTCTCTATACTCAAAAGGCAACAGATGCTGGGCTCATGTCTGTAGTCCCAGCTACTTGGGTGGCTAAGGCAGGAGGAAAGATTGCAGGAGGAAGGATTTGGCTCAGGAGTTCAAGGCCAGCCTGGGCAACATAAGAAGACCCTCATCTCTCAAAATAATAATAATAATAATAAAGGCTATAGCCATTTCTAAGAAAATCAGATGCTCCTTAAACTTAATAATGAAAAAAATACCACATATGGCAATAGTATTTGATTTACCATACCTGCCTCCATATAATCTATACCGATAAGACATACACCAAATTAAATGATAAATATATAATACATATAAACATATATATATGTTTTTTGAGACAGAGTCTTGCTCTCTTGCCAGGCTGGAGTAAAGTGGCACTTATCTTGGCTCACTAAAACCTCCGCCTCCCGGGTTCAAGCAATTCTCCTGCCTCAGCCTCCTGAGTAACTGGGACTACAGGTGCGCGCCACCATGCCTAACTAATTTTTATATTTTTAGTAGAGAGACGGGGTTTCACCACGTTGGCCAGGATGGTCTCGATCTCTTGACCTCATGATCTGCCTGCCCTGGCCTCCCAAAATGCTGGGATTACAGGCGTGAGCAACCGCGACTGGCCAAGAAAATATTTTTTAGGGAAAAATTAGGGGCTGTCTCCCATAGTGGGCAAGCAGGAGGAGCACAGGAAAAACCAGAGTTAAGATGATGGAATCTCTACCCTCAGCAGTGTCTGCCATCTTCCTCCACCAGGTGCCAGAGCTGTAACACACCATGAGGAAGCAAAAGAAGACATAGGATATTTAAAATAATACTCCACGACTGCGCAAGGTAGCTCACACCTGTAGTCCCAGCACTTTGGGTGGCTGAGGCTAGAGGATTGCTTGAGCCCAGGAGTTCAAGACCAGCCTGGGCAACCTAGTGAAACTCTGTCTCTGCAAAAAATACAAAAATTAGTCAGGTGTGGTGGCACATCCCTGTAGTCCCAGCTACTCAGAAGGCTAAGCTGGGGGGATGGTTTGAGTCTGGGAGGTCAAGGCTACAGTGAGCTATGATTTTGCCACTGCACTCCAGCCTGTCAAGACCCTGTCTCAAAAAATAAAATAAAATAAAATAAAATAATTTAAAATAATACTCCTTATACCATTACCATGGCAACTATGGGATGTCTTAAAAGTACTGAAAAGTACAACCATACTTATATTTTCAGTTTACATTATGATATAGAAAAATTCTTTATAAAGCTGTATTTACCATAAAGTTTTATTTACAGCTAAAAGGGAACATATTAATTTACATGAAAAACAGGAAATTCATTTGCCTTTCCTAAGCTAAATAATCTACATTAAATATCAGGCATAAAGAAGATATGTTAAAGGCATTATTGGATGTCAGAAAACCTTTTTCAGATGGAAATGTAAGGTGTGGTTTCTAGGTTTAAATGTCAGCATCAGCTGGGCACGGTGGCTCACGCCTGTAATCCTAGCACCTTGGGAGGCTGAGGCAGGCAGATTGCCTGAGCTCAGGAGTTCAAGATCAGCCTGGGTACACGGTGAAACCCCATCTCAACTAAACACAAAAAAACAGCCAGGTGTGGCAGTGTGCACCTGCAGTCCCAGCTACTCAGGAGGCTAAGGCAGGAGAATTGCTTGAACCCCGGAGGCAGAGGTTGCAGTGAGCTGAGATCCTGCCACTGCACTCCAGTCTAGGCGACAGAGTGAGACTCTGTCTCCAAAAAAAAAGTGACTGGGCATAGTGGCTCACTCCTGTAATCCCAGCACTTCGGGAGGCTGAGGCTGGCGGATCACGAGGTCAGGGGTTCGAGCCTGGCCAACAAGCGAACCTGCACTCAAGCCTCAAGTGGCAGGGCAAGACTCCATCTCAAAAAAAGATTTAAAAAAATGTCAGCATCATCAAGCATGAGCGTTATCATAGAGAGTAGGATGTAAGAATAACTCAGTGACTTTGTCATAAAGTGTAAAGAAAACTGCCTCTCCACAGAGTGGTTGGCAGAATTAAGTGATTGCCTCATGGAAGGTGCCTGGCAGCTTGTCAGACACACAGACCAGACCCACATTACTTTTTAGTTAACTCTCACCTCATTCCCCAAGACCACGTTTATCCAACCCGCGGCCCAGGACGGCTTTGAATGTGGCCCAACACAAATTCATAAACTTCCTTAAAACATTACGAGATTTTTTTTTTTTTTTCTCATCAGCTATTGTTAGTGTTAGTGTATTTTATGTGTGGTCCAAGACAATTCTTCTTCCAGTGTGGCCAAGGGAAGCCAAAAGATTGGATACCCCTGCGACTATCTTTAAGTGTGGTTTAATAAAACAAAGGTACAGCATGTAAATTAACATTACACAGGAGCTATTTTATAATTTACCAGAAGAGGGTGCTACATCCAATGCAAATATCTAAAGCCAGCAGAACGGCAAAGGCTCTAAACTGAAAAGCAGCATCGTCCTTTGATTAAACGGAAGTACTCTGTCAATCTTTCAGAGAAGTCTGTAAAGACATCCATGTTAGAGCACAGAACTGCTGAAAAAATGTCATGTGGGCCAGTCCTGAATCCTTTTGACTTTAGCACTCTAGAAAAGATATCTCAGAAGAGATTTTTTTTTTTTTTGAGACAGGGTCTTGCTCTGTCACCCAGGCTAGAGTGCAGCAGCGCAATAGGCTCACTACACCTCCACCTCCCAAGTTCAAGTGATTCTCCTGCCTCAGCCTCCTGAGTAGCTGGGATTACAGATGCCCGCCACCACACCTCGCTCATTTTCGTATTTTTAGTAGAGACAGGGTTTTGCCTTGTTGGTCAGGCCAATCTCGAACTCCTGACCTCAGATGATCCACCTGCCTCAGCCTCCCAAAGTGCTGGGATTACAGGCATGACCCACCACACCCAGCCTTGAAAGAGATTTTGACACCACCTCCCCCATCACACACACACATTTTAAGGCATATCTATGGCATAAGGAAAGAAATGTGCCTTGGAACCATCAGGATGGTGTGAGGAACAACAAGTTAAATAATACATGTGAGGCCAGGCTCGGTGACTCACACCTATAATCCCAGCACTTTGGGAGGCCAAGGTGGGTGGATCACTTGAGGTCAGGAGTTCAAGACCGGTCTGAACAACATGGTGAAACCTGTCTCTACTAAAAATACAAAAATTAGCAGGGCGTGGTGGCGGGCTCCTGTAATCCCAGCTTCTTGGGAGGTCAAGGCGGGAGAATCACTTGAACCTGGGAGGTGGAGGCTGCAGTGAGTCAAGATCATGCCACTGCACTCCAGCCTGGGTGACGAAGCTAGACTCTGCCTCAAAAATAATAATAATAATATATGTTGTGAAAGTGCTCTCAAAAGCATACAAATCAAATCAGGAATTATTCTGGCAAGAAGTATAAAAGTGCGGGGCTTTATGTGAGCTAGGAAATTTACATAACATTTATAAAGCACCTACGATGTGCCAGACATTGTGCTCTGACTTTGACACAGGACATGGATGCCTGATAAGAAATATTTCCGGAGCTGGGCATTATATCCTTATTTTACTCAAACTTGAGTATGTATTCCATACATACTCTGTGACATACGTAAAAAATATATATGTATATATTTATAAAAATATATATATATGTATATATATTTTTACTCTGTGACATACGTAAAAAATATATATGTATATATATACACACACACATATATCTCTCTATAGATAAAATGTCTCTCAGTCTAAGTTTCTGAATTTAGAAAATGGGAATAAAAGCTGATAGTTGTCACATAAGGATCAAATGAAGATATTAAATGTGGAAGGAGAAATGGCATTTTTGCTGACTGGTTTGCTATATGGAGAACAGGATCACATACAACTTTAAAGTATAGAACAAATAAATATTTAAGTGCATTAATACTTCATCCTTCCTTTAAGAATGGACAGGAATAAAGATTTTGTGTTAAACAAAAGTAAAATTAAAACAGGGGGAGCAGAGGGGAACAAATCCTGAAGACTGAAAAAACTGCCTAGAGAAAATTTCCTGGTCACAATCTTTGCCTTTGTTCCAGTCTGAATAGCAGAGCGTGCCCTCTGTTCGAAGTAGGTGTCTGCATTGGCAAAGAGGTACAAGTTGTACTTTTCTCTTCCTTTCTTGTGCCATTGTGAAGGGATGAAAAGAAAGTAAACCTGGTTCCGTTTCTGATAAATGATAATTATATGCATTTTCAAAGACCGGCAAATTACCTGGGCTAAATGCCATTTCTGGAAGCTTCACTTCGAAGATGATGCTGTGGGCAACGTCTCGCGCCCCCTGCATGGTACGGTCACGGAAGCAAAGAACTTCAACAGACTGGAAACTGCTACTCCTGTTGTCATGCCCGGATTTTTATTTATTTATTATTTTTTTTAAAGGAAGGAAAAGAAAAAGCTCACATAAGAGCTTCAGCAAACCAGTTGGAGAGAATTCAATGCATTGTAATTATGCCTCTCTGATACCCACAGGAGATGGCCTTAACTCTTTTGACCACATTCATATACAGTTCATCTGTCCAAGTGTTTAGAGGCTAAACAATGAATTAGTTGTGATTTCTTTCTAGGTGAATTTTATATTACAGTCATATTGCACATAAATAATTCTGACAAATAAATCTTTTAAATGCAAGGAAAAAATGCTCACAAGACATTTAGAAAAAAAACTCTTTAACTCGTGGGTTCTTTTGGTTCCCTCCGCTCTCCCCATATGAATTTCCATATTAAGCAGTAGCACCTCAGTCAGTAGTTAGGAAGCCCATTTGCACTGTGTAGACTTACCACCTGGATAATTGTGGATTGTCTCCCTCAGAGCACAATCTATAATTTATCTGTCTTCATTTTTTAAATAAATATTTTTATTTAAGTAAAGCAGACACATTACACAAATCCCAAGTATAAAGAAGGCTGTCTCATGCCTTCTCTCAGTCATTAACCACTGCCTTCAAAAGTAACAACTACTCTAAGTCCATATATTGGTTTTGCCTATTTTAACTTTACATAAATGGAATCATAGAGTACGTATTATTTTAGGTCCAACTTATTTCACTTAATACTATGTTTTTAAAATTCATTCATGTTGATTTCTGTATTAATAGTTCACTCAGATTCATTGTAATACAGCATTTCATCGTAAGGGATATACTAAAATTTATTATTCATTTCACTATTGAAGAACATGTGGACTATTCCCAGTTTTTAGTTATTGAGCATAATGCTTCTGTAAACATTCTTGTATATGTGTTTTGCTTCTATCTATGTATGTATTTCAGTGAGTAATATACTTGAGAGTAACATTGCTGAGCCATGGATATTTTTAATTTTGGTAGATACTGCCCAACATTCCAGCCGTATTTGCTCCACATCTTCGACAACACTTGGTATGGACGTTTTTGTTAAATACTTTTGGTGGATATGTAGTAGCATCTCATTATGGTTTTAATTTTTATTTCCTTAATGACATGATGTTGGGCATCTTTTCAAATATATATTGGCTTTTAAGATATCCTCTGTTTTAATTGTTTTAGGGTTAAGAAAAAATGGAGAATGACAGCAGTAGGAAAATCCTATCTGAAAGAAACCCAGACAGCTAGAAGGGAGGGCTACAGAATTTGTGTCAGGACCTCTGGCTACCAACTCTACCATATGCTAAAACATCTTTAGCACAGAATGATTAGAGTATGCAGGTCCCTAACAGACCTGCTTAAGGTTCACTAGTATGGAAATTGGGTTATGACTGATTTATTGATTACCTGATTTCCATGCCCAAAATGGGAGAAAAAAAAAAAAAAGCATTTAGGAAAACAGAGATACAAATAGAAACAGACACATTGTAAAACACATACTGGCAAAGGCAGACAGACAGACAAACACACACTCTTGTAAATACCATCTGTGGGCTGCTAGGACCAAAAAATTCCTCAAAGGCCATCCAGGGTACTGGGCTAAGTTACAGGGATCATATACACCAATTGTTATCTGTGAACAAAAAAGACTTTCTGAGTGAGTCAAGTATCATCTCAGCTTCACAATACAGATGTTGCTCATACTTCCTCTTTGTTTTTTTTATGCTTTCGGCAAAGCCTTAAAAATTAGACATCTGGTAAAGGGCTAAGGGGAGGAGAAGAAAGCCACAGGATCTCACACTGGACTACAGAACTTCTTGATGGCAGGGGTTATCAAATTCTTGTCTGCATCCCTGTGCCTTGCATTGGGCCTGGCAGAAAGTAGGAGCTAAATACATTTAGAAGGAAAAAAGACTAGAAGGAAGATGGGGAATGAAGGAGGACAGTCAAGAGGGCTTGCAGAGAAAATCCTCTTGTAAACAAAGAAATATAATCTGTGAAACTGACTCATTTTTATGCAATGAGAAAATCAAAGAAGGGCCACTACTAATGTAAGTCTACAATTAGATCAAGTTAAACAGCCAGTTACCCTTGATTTTGCTAACATATATTTCCTCCCTTCCCTTTCCCATCCCACTCCAATCCTGATCTTCATCTGGAAAACTCTACTCAATTTAAAATACCATTTCTTCAGTGAAGTCTTCTCCTGGCAGAAGTAGTTGACCTGTCCTTGCTGCTTCCATAGCTCTTTGAACCTAGTATATAACATTTTTCATTTTTCTGTCTCCTTCCTTTCAAAGACAATGAGCATCCAGCACCCAGATACTGACTTCTAAATACCATTCTCCAAGAAAAGAAATCAGGGCTCCTTGGACACATTGTTAATTCTAGGGCTCAGGCAGGGAAAATACAAGAGAAGCTTGAAGCATCCTATAATACCAGGAAAGGAGGTACTCAAAAAACAAATGAATTGGGGCATGCCAAGGGGAAACAGGCACCAACTGAAAGAGTTCTCAATGGCCAAGGCTGGCACAATTTGTACAACAATATAAATAATATGATGTTGAATTATAACCCAAAGTATAAAATAAGTATCTATGAGTCCACATTGATATAAATAAAGAATGGAATAAATGTGAAGGGACAAGTCTTCCTTAAAGAAAATTTCCAAACAATATATGCAAATACTGCCCTCTTCAGAAGCAAAATTTAACCCTTCCCCTCCTTAAAGGTAGCTGGAATTAGTGATTTACTTCCAAAGAAAAAAACAGTAACTTTACAGTGGAGAAACCTGGCAAATATTACCTTAACCAAGTAATCAATTTAACATTACCAAGGATGTCACGTGGATATCAGGTGATAACGGTACTTCACTCTGTGGTATTCTTTCCAAAAACCCGTAATAACCCCAGTCTAATCACAAGAAAACATCAGACAAACGCAAATTAAGGGACATTCTATAAAAATAACTAAGCAGTACTCCTCAAAAATGTCAAAGTCATCAAAAAAATCAAAGAAAGCCTGAGAAACAATTACAGATCACAGGAAACTAAGGAGGAGACATGACAACGAATTGCAATGTGGTATCCTGGACTGGATCCTAAACAGAAAGAGGGTATTATAGGAAAAAACTGGTGAAACTGGAAATGTCTAGAGTTGAGTTAATTGTAATGTAAAAATTCTGGCTTCTTAGTTTTGACTAATGAAACGTGGTGATATAATGTGACAACATTAGAGAAAACTGAAACCGGGTGAAGGTATATGGTAATTCTCTGTACTGTCTTTGCCACTATCTTCTGTAAATCTAAAATTATCCCAAAATAAAGTTTATTTTAAAAAAAAAAGGAAGACAAAGAGCATCTGGAGAGCAGAGAGTATCTTTTTCATCTCTCCACGATCAGTTCATAAATACAGAGCAGACACTCGGTGAATGTTTTTGAATAACAAAGTAGATGGATGGATAAATGGGTGGAAGAAAGGAAGGAAGGATGTAGAGTGAGTAGGGGTGAGGGAGAGAAATTGCTGGCAGAGAACCATAAATTGACCCATAGGTTTCCTTCATAAGCACAGCATGGGTTAAATGAAAACACGGCTGACACGTTTTTGTTAAATCTAGATCCAGTTAGTTCTGTAAGGATGAAATCACCCTAAACACTCCCTTTTATTTCCCACAATGCTTGGTATAGTATCAGCCACAAAGTAGGAGCTTAACTAATATTCAGAAGAATATCTATAACCCCACTATCCTGAGAGGACTATTAACATCTTGGTATATAATTGCCCATAAACTTATTCTTTGCATAAATATATTTTAATTACTAGGACTTTGAAACAAACATGGGATGATGCTGTAAATACTGTCTTTGTTGTTGTTTTGAGACAGAGTCTCACTCTATACCCAGGCTGGAGTGCAGTGGCATGATCTCGGCTCACTGCAACCTCCACCTCAAGGGATTCAAGCAGTTCTAGTGCCTCAGCCTCTCTAGTTCCTGGGACAACAGACAGGCGTGTGCTACCATGCCCTGCTAAGTTTTTGTATTTTTTCAGTAGAGATAGGGTTACACCATGTTGGCCAGGTTGGTCTCGAACTCCTGGTCTCAAGTGATCCACTGGCTTTATCCTCCCAAAGTGCTGGGATTGCAGGCATGAGTCACTGCGCCTGGCCTAAATATTGTTTTATATCTCTTATTGTATTATGAACTGTCTTCCATGCCAGTAAATGTTCTACAACCATTGTGAGTCATGGCTGAATGGCATTCCATTGTATTGATGTACCAAACTTTTTCTATTTCCTTTTGAAGGACAATTAAGTAGTCTTAATCTGCTCAATCTCTGAAAATGAATTTTACTATGGTCTTATCAGATAATTACTGTATTATTTCAAAGACACTCTTTAAAATATTTGCTACCTTTTCTGTTATATACAATTTTCTTATTCCTAAAATTGAAGCATTTTTTGTCTAAAAGCATGTTCATTTCTTAAACGCAAATAGACAGATTCATATTTAATTTAATACAAATATGTTCATAGCTATGGTCATCCTTTCAGGAAATACCTTTATTTGAGATTTCCTTTTCCACACAGATAAGGTTTCAGCATCTAAGGTTTACAGCATCTAGTAAAAATAGAGCTTACTACACTGAGTAGTCTCTTACTAAATGAGGCCTAGGGAAAAGTACTCAACCCTCCAAGCCACAGTTTAATCATGGAGGAAATAATATATTACTTATTTCATAGAGCTGTAGTGAGGATTAAATGAGCTGATACTAAATATGAAAAGGCCAGCACATACATAGTGCTACTAATATCATTATTGGTGATAGACTCAGAATCTCCAGTGGTGAGCCCAGCAATCTGTATCTTTATCTGTACCAGGCTCCTGAATTATTCTGATGCGGCTGGTCCACTCCATGCACTCCAATTTGGGGCATATTAGAGTGGGTCCTCTTATAGACAAAAGAAAACATCTCCGAACTGTCATTATCTTGAAAACTCTGAACTGGCTCTACATGTTCCCATGCTCCTCAAAATGTGGTCCATGCCCCAGCAGCATGCATGCATCAGCCTTCCCTGGGAGCCTTCAGAAAAGCAGAATCCCAGGTCTCCACCCCAGACCTGCTGAATCAGAGTTTGCATTTTAATAAGAACCTAGGTGATTAATACACCCAGGGAAGTTTCAGAAGCACTGTTCTTCCTCAACCTTCTAATAGCCATGGGTCTCACACTTGAAGATTCTTGGGTATCACCTGCGGAGCTATCAAAAATACTGCTGCCTGCGTCCCACCTCCAGAGGTTCTGGTTTAATTGATCTGGAGTTTGGCTTGAGTATTGGTTATTTGAAAAGATCCTCAGGTGATTCTAATGTGCAGGTTACAAACTTCTTGATTGTCTGCAGCAGTTTCTCAAAGTACAGTCCGGCACAGACCACCTGCATCAGAATTGCCTAGAAGCTTGATGAACTTGCACAACACCCTACCCGCACACATACAAACACTCAATCTGATCCCAGACCTCTCTAGGTACCACCAGTACCTGCATGTCCAGTGACTACTGCATGTGATTCTTGTGTACACTATCATCTTAGCACTAGCTGTCTAGAGTCAAAAGAAGAAAATGAGTATTTGCTTAAAAGAGGGTTCACTGCATAAATATACACAATTGTAAGAAATTCCTGACTTTAGAAAATTAAAATTTGGAGAAACAAGCATTTTAGAATAAAGAAAACACAGGATGCATTTTATGTTTGATGTCTTGCTGGTTTAGAACTCTCTGTGAAGGCAGGAGCAGTGTATTCATCTTTCCATTTCTAGTTACCTAAGCACAGTGCCTGATAGTCAGCAAGTATCTATTGAATAGATGACAGACTAGTAAATTTCTCCAGGCTTGAATACATGGACTTCCCCTCTGCAAAGATCTTGAGCAGGGATCCTGGGAGGCAGCTAGAGGGGGAAAAGTGATGCCTGAGTGACACAGACCTGAAGCTTCTATACAAAACCGTGATGCAGCATCTCAGCAAGTTCCTTTTCCTTCCTTCTTTCCTCTCTCAACAATACAGGGTCTCATGGTATTTTAACCCTGGGATTCTCCTAGGTGAGAATGTGAAAGTAAGATGAAAAAAAAAAAGAGGGCTTCCAATGAGAAGCGAGAGAACTCTGAGAACAAGATTTCCAGTCTAGGGCTTCCACCAAATTAAGAAATTGTCTTCCTTGAGCTCTTCTGGTTCATGTGGCCACCCCATTTGCTACTCTTCCATCAGGGACATCTTTTTATTTTGTTCCCCTCTGCCAATTACGACAGATAGCGTCTGCCAGACAAGCTACATTTATTTAGCAATCATCGCATCAATTTCACATTGCTTTTATTCATAAAAAGCATTTACAACTCTAGGCCAGGCGCAGTGGCTCAAGCCTGTAATCCCAGCACTTTGGGAGGCCAAGGCGGGCAGATCACGAGGTCAGGAGATCGAGACCATCCTGGCTAACACGGTAAAATCCTGTCTAGTAAAATACAAAAAAATTAGTTGGGCATGGTGGCGGGCGCCTGTAGTCCCAGCTACTTGGGAGGCTGAGGTAGGAGAATGGCGTGAACCTGGGAGGCGGAGGTTGCAGTTAGCCAAGATCTCGCCACTGCACTCCAGCCTGGGCGACACAGCGAGACTCCGTCTCAAAAAAAAAAAAAAAGAAAGAAAGAAAAGTATTTATAACTCCATCCAGTGTAAAAAGGGGGAGAAGGGAGAAACTAGCATTTCTACTTCCAAAACACTGGAACAGCTTAGAATTAGAAAATGGCCTGATGCAGTGAAAAACGCACTTGCTGAACAGTCAGGAGGTATGTGTTTTAATTCTGCAGCTAACTGATTCTAAGACATCGGGGGAAGTTCCTTCCTCTCCTGCAAGATGAGGGGGTTGAACCTTTCATCTCAAAGGATTTCTTCGGGCTCCAGAATCACAGAACTTTAGAGAATGTTTAAGAAGAAAATATCCTATAGGTCACAAAACAACACAGACTATATCAAAGCTCAATCTGACAGAGTATCTAAAGGCTATTCAAACCAGCAAAGGAAAAACAAAAAAAAAAACACACAAAGGCTATTAAATGGGTTACTTAGGAAGAATCCAGGCAGTATCAATCTAGAAAAGGCCATTCCTACAGAAACATTTGAGTTGCAATTTTCAAATGACTTCATAAACCTGGGCCCTTAATCAAACATTCTGGATCACTTGCTCTTGTGTAACCTTGAGCAATTTACTTAACTTCTCTATGCCTTAATTTTCTCAACTACAGGATAATTTTTTTTTTTTTTTTTTTTTTTTTTTTTTTTTTTTTTTTTTTTAAGATAGAGTTTTGCTCCTGTTGCCCAGGCTGGAATGCAATGACACGATCTCAGCTCACCATAACCTCCGCCTCCTGGGTTCAAGCCATTCTCCTGTCTCAGCCTCCCGAGTAGGTGGGATTACAGGCATGTGCCACCACGCCTGGCTAATTTTGTATTTTTAGTAGAGATGGGATTTCATCATGTTGGTCAGGCTGGTCACGAACTCCGGACCTCAGGTGATCTGCCCACCTCGGCCTCCCAAAGTGCTGTGATTACATGCATGAGTCACCACGCCTGGCCTATAGGATAATTTTTAACTGTACTTAGCACAGAAACTGAGAATGAGGCCAGCACTCAACAAATGGTAACTACAAAAACAACATAAATACACTCTCTTGCAGTAACTTCATTGACCTCTTTGTTCAATCCAATCCATCACCACGACAGTCATTGCTTAATGATGGGGATGCACTCTGAGAAATGCATTGTTAGGCAATTTCACCATCATACTAACATCACAGGGTGTTCTTACACAAACCTAGATTGTATAGCCTACTACACCACACCTGAGCTACCTGGTATAGCTTGTTGTTCCTAGGCTAGAAACCTGGAGAGCATGTGACCATACTGAATACTGTAGGTAACTGTAACACAATGGTATTTGTGTATCTGAACAAATCTAAACACAGAGAAGGTATAGTAAAAATACATTATTACAATCTTATGGAACCACTGCTGAATATGTGGTCTATTGTTGACCGAAACATCATGTGGCCTGTGACTGTAGGTAGTTAGCTATCTTCAGTTTCAAGGTTATCTTTTCTTAATTAGCAAAGAAAAGAAAGGGATAAGTTCTGGTCTATCAAATATTCTTGGGGTCTGGGTTTTATCATGTGCAAATGTAGAGTTGGGACTAAATGATATCTAAATTATATAAATTAGAATATTATGTTAGATGCTACACGTGGATGCCTAATTTCAAAGAATAAGCATATTTCTTATCCTAAGGCAAAGGCAATGGGGTAGAATAGTGAAAAAAAATTTTTTTTGAGCATAAAAGACTACAAATAAGTTTCTTAGAGCAACCTGACCTAACATGGGCTATAGAGAGCAGGAATGATCTGTTAAGAAGAAAAATCTACCACTTACCCATAAAAGCAGGTCAGCTTGAAAATGCTTTAAGGTAACTTTCCTACCTATATGAGGCATAAGTGCAGAAGGCAGGCATCGAATAGGAAAATGACAAAATCCATGTAACACTATGCTGAACATCATTTAATCTTTCTTTGATGATTCAAAAGTGACTCCAAAATCTTCAAGTGCTTTAGGAATCAACTCAGAATCTATCTTAATCGTTGGAGGAATGATTCATTGGCACAATGCTAGGTAAGCCAGCTTATGCTATGGTTAAACAGAATTTTTAAAAAAACATTTTTCATAAATAATCACTGACTAGGAGTTCTGGTTTTAGAACTGGCTTTGCCACAAATTAATTGTGCGAACTTGGGCAAATCACTTCCTTTTGTAATACAAATCAGCAGAAAGAAGCACAACGTAACTGCAGAAAAACTTTGTTCAGAAACTTTATGAAATGAATGTTCCTTTCTACTTGGCTGAGAGCATATAATTCATTGAAATGATTCAGTCATGATCAGTCTGCCAAGCAATTTGCCGAAAAAGTACACTGTGAGAAAGAGGGCAAAATTGCCAACTTGCTTGTCTCCAGTAAGAACATTTTCCACAATGATCCCATAAAACATGCTAATCTAACAAATGGCTGTCTTTATAACTCAAACACTTGATGTAACAGGAAATGCACAAAGGAGATTACACATTTTTAAAGTATGGGGGAAAAATTGAAATACCTAATGCACTTCAAAGTCACAGACAGCTGCCAAGATGCGGAGAGATCACTAAGTGAAGAAAGAGCCCAACTAATAGCATATAAATTGTTGCTCCTTGGCTATTGCTCTTGTCCATAGATTTTAAAGCCCTAGAATTAAAGGCTAATGTTGTTGAAATTACACAACATTTCCCAAATATTCAATCTTCAATAACTGCTCTGAATGAAGTAGAAGAGTCAAGCAACCTTTCCCAAAAGATGGGCAATGGGACAATGTCATGAGCTATTTTTAACGCAATCATAAGAACTGGCCTGAAAGATGATGATCTGTTGTAGCAATATAGTGCGACTGTGGAATCCACATTTCATTGAGAGAAGAACTTAAGGCCCAATTTCAACCTAACACATGTGTACAATACTATAACATCTGATCCTGGTAAGGGTACACAGCTGGTAGGAGGGAAGCTGGCAGGGTCTTGGGGAAACATTTATCATAAGCAGTGGTGTGTTGGAGTTGGCCCAGACAGGCTTCTGGGAGCCAACTGTTAATGTTTCTCCCCAACTCGGCATTCCAGGACTTCACACTGGTAGCTTGAAATTGGCCATGGTGGGAGTACTGATATCACACAAGTAAGAAAACACTACAAAATCAGGACTCTTCCCACCTCACAAGAGCTGGTTGTTAAACATTTATCAGCACACCGCTGATTATAAACCTTAAAATGTTCAAACTTTTTTTTTTTGACAGTTTCATTCGGTTGCCCGGATAGAGTGCAGTGGCACAATCACAGTTCACTGCAGACTCAAATTCCTGGGTTCAAGGAATCCTCCTGCCTCAGCCTTCAGAGTATCTTGGACTACAAGTGTGTGCCACCACACCTAGCTAATTTTTAAATTTTTTTGTAGAGACAGAGTCCTGCTATGTTGCCTATGCTGGTCTTGAACTCCTGGTCTCAAGCAACCCTCTTACCTCAGTCCCCCAGAGTGCTGGGATTATAGGCCTCATGAGCCACCACGCCCAGCCTCAAACTCTGTAACACAGTAATTCTACATCTACACATCTTTTCTATAGAAATAATTAAAAATACAGGGGATAAGGAGAGGAAAAAGAGAGAGGAAAAATTTGATGCACAAAGCAGTCCCAATAGTGAAGAAATTATGAGAAATCTAAAAGTCAAAACCTTGGCAAAAATACTCTCATACATCCATTCAAAAGGATGCTGTGAATATAACACTATTATGCTAAAATGCTACAATAAAACAAAATACTGTACAATCTTAGTTTTAAAAAATACACAAGATTAGAAGAAGTATACAAAAAGTCTGTATATTAAAAAAATTTGAAAACGTAAAATAATAGCTGAAAACCTTTGTGACATTTTAAAAACAGAGAGATACAGCTGGAAATAAAACTAATGAATGGAACCTCACCTAGTACAGTTCATTTATTTGCCAGTATTCCCAAAATGGTCCGAAAATGGTCACAAAGCATTTTTCAAACTGCAGGTGGTGAGCTATTTGCAATTCTTAAATAATTTGCTGGGTCACGACTAGAATTTTTCAAAAAGATAAAACAGAATAAAGGAAAGCACTATTTTGCAAAAGTCTTGTTTGTTGTATGTGTGTATGTGTGCACAAAGACATATTGGGTTATAACAGGTATTTTTTAACTATAAGTGACAAAGAACTCTAGCACTAAGCAATCACAGTAAGAACTATACATCACCCAAGAAGTGAGATGAAACCAATCACAGTCACATTTGCTTTTGAGCTTTCATTTAAAGATCGTACCATTAGTGAACTGGTATAACTTTCTTGGATGTCCCAGGGGCTGCTGAACTGGCAACCCTGCCAATCTCAGGAGAGACTTCTCTTGTGCCTTCCTTTGGTAAAGGCAGAGTGGGCTGTGTGACTCGGGACCTTAAAACTCCATTTTTATGGAATAGCTGGAAACTGGGGTTAATCCAAAGAAAATATTCCTTTGAAAATGAAAACTGAAAAACATTCTAAGAAAATACAGTGGGAACAATTAGAACATGTGAGTGAAACTTAATGACTCTTAGTTCTCCCAGCCACCTACAAGGAAGGGGGTGTTGTTACTGTATGCTTATACACACTAAGGAAACTAAGGCTCAGAGGATTCAGCCCATTAAGCTGTTGGGAACTGAAGTCTAGCCTTCCTACTCTACCCCAACACACTGTGAGCTGAGCAGAAAAAAATACCTGCTTCCTTTTTCACTACAGGAAGCATTCTGACTGTAGGAAGTAAGATCATTCACATGTGAAGAGGCTTTCATTCCCTAGTCTCTTTTCTATTCTCCTCATCTGTAAAATGCAGACAACACTACTCACTTTGCAGGGCGTGTAAGGATAAGTGATAGCATGTATGAGTGACCAGCTGCATGCTGGGCACACGGTCAAAACTGAGACCATGGCAGTCCCTGCTGTCGATGGCTGGCAATGTGTCCTCTTCAGGGGCAGGTACCCACTCTCTCATAGGCAGCCAAGGCTTCACACACAAGTGAACAGTACCTCCACATGCAAAGCTCCTACTCTGAATTGGAACAAAGAGGACTCATTCACCTCCTGACCTTAACAATCCACAGGCTCCCTGCTAGGCAGGCTAACTCCTGTCTTTTCCTTAATCTTCCTCCAAGCCAGGGCCTCCGAGAGTCTCAGTGCTCTGTGCATCTCTGACAATAGATGCAGAACTGCATGTAGATGTGTATTTTTCTGGGGTGAGGATCCACTGCTTCCAAAACCTTCTGAGACATTATGCATTTGCACCCTACTCCAAATTAAGAACCCCTGCTCTGAATCAGCCACACAGATCATATACCTCCCCTGTATTCTGTCTCCTGTCACTCCAGTAACCATGTGTGTAACTCATTAGACATAAATTGAGGTGTGCAGACAATTTGGGAAAGCCTTTGTAAACCACATGGCCTTAACCAGACAATAGAATGCTCACATCCAAGAGAACACCTACAATGAACTAATACTAAGAGCTACCCTCTACTCACTGAAGGCCTACTGTGTGCCAGACACTGACCAGGTGCTTCTCATGAGCAATCTCCAGTCTTCACAACTCATTTATGCATGAATTCATCCTTCCATTGCATTTTACACACCAGGCATTCTGCTATGGGATGCAGACACAATGGTGGGAAATCAAAGATAGGGTACCTGTCCTGGTGGAGCTTACATTTAAATGGGAGAAAAATATATTAATCAAAGATCACTCAAGAAAACGTAAAATTATGGACCAGGTGTGGTGGCTCATGCCTGTAATCCCAGCACTTTGGGAGGCTGAGGTGGGTGGATCACCTGAGGTCAGGAGTTGAGACTGGCGTGGCCATCATGGCGAAACCCCGTCTCTACTAAAAATAAAACAATGAGCCAGGTGTGGTGGCATATGCCTGTAATCCCAGTTACTCGGGAGGCTGAGGCAGGAGAATCACTTGGACCCTGGAGGCGGTGGTTGCAGTGAGCCAAGATCGTTGCACTCCAGCCTGGGCAACAAAGAATGAAACTCCATCTCAAAAAAAAAGAAAGAAAGAAAAGAAAAGAAGAAAAAAGAAGGGATACACAGTGATATGAGAGCTTGCAACAGAAGGAATACACCTTTTTATAGAGGTCAAGGAAGGGTTTCCTTGAAAGAGTGGGCACTTAACAGAGCAAAGGGGAGGTCGGGGGAAGGAAAGATAGAAGTGGAGAAAGGAGAGAGAAGAGAGTTCCAGGCAAAAGGTGCATGCAAAAGCCCTGTGGCAGGGAACGTGGAATGACTTGGGGCTGGATGCCCACAGGGGCCAGGCCACACAGACTCTTGTAGGCCATATGAAAGAATTTAGCCCCTATTCTTAGAGCACAGGGAAGAAGACATTCAGGTGTTTCATTATGATAGGGACATGATCAGATCTGCTTTTCTAAAGAAAACTGTGGGGATGATGTGGGAATGAACTGGAGAGGCCCAGAGTAGATACAAGGAGGCTTGTTAGGAAGCTACTGCAGTATAGCAGAGATTGAGGTGGTGGCAGAAGGGCTGAGAGACGTTCAGGACATGAAATCCACAAGACACAGGGGTGGTAGCGGGAAGACAGCTGTCCGGTAGGATGACCAGATTTCTGGCTCGTGTGACTGGATAGAGGCAGCATCATTCTGAGCCAGTGAAGCCAGAAAAGGACCAGCCTTGGGACAAAGATTATAAGGTGCAGAAGGAGGCAAGCAGGCAGCTGGATAGTGTGGCCCGGGGTCCAGAGGGAGGTTCAGGCTAGTGGGAGAAACTGAATTACTTGGGAGGAAATGGTTTCTGGCGTTGCAGGCACAATGAGATAACCCAGAAGAGAAACAGGTGGAAGAGAGAAACTCAGAGGGATTCCAATATTTCTCCATCCTACACATGAGGACACAGGGCTCAAAGAGAAGCAGTGACTTTTTAGGGAACAAAGTGCTGGTGGGAGGAGGAGGGGGCAGAATCGAGTAAAACATGAAGCCAGAGCACAAGTGCAGGAATTCATACTGAAAAGAATGCCTATTTTTGAAAAAAGAGGGTGAAAACCTTCAAGGAAATGTCGTGGCTCAAAGGGAAACTGGCATTATGCTAAAGAGAGTGAATGAGGTTAATGCAATAAAAGCAAGAACCACTGAAAATGATGTCTAGAAATTATTTCTCTAGGGTTCGACCCTGCCCCCGGCAAAAGCCTTCTTTAATTTTCATACCAGTTCACAATTCTGTCTCTCTCCTCTCAGCATTCTTGCATCATGTGTCTCTTAAGTGTCCAGCATTGCACTAAATGTTGAGGATGCAGAGTGGGGACAAACAAGATTCAGTGCTAAAGTTGCTGACAGGCTGGGGATATGGGGCAGGCAGAAAAGTGAATCAACAATTACTTTGGAGACCAGTCAGTGCTAGCAGGGAGGCTGCTACCAGAACACAGAAGAGAGACATGAAATGGTGCAATCAGCCAGCCAGTGCATCCTGGGATGATGAATCAGAAGGGTAGGTGAGGCAGCTGCCAGGTGACAGAAGGGAGACAGAGAGATACCTGAAGGCAGAGAGATGGGGGGAAAGCATGTGGCATTTGGAGGACACAGGGGTAGCCAGAGCACAGGATGTATCTTGGGAAATATAAAATGAGGCTAGTGATGGACAGGAACCAGAACGGAACAGACCTCAAATGCCAAGCTAAGTAGTTTCAACGTTATCCTGAAGTCAACAGGAACCTTAGAAGGGTTTTAAGTAGAAGAGTTATATGATCAAATTTACACGTTAGAAAATGCACTTGGGCCAGGCGCGGTGGCTCAAGCCTGTAATCCCAGCACTTTGGGAGGCCGAGACGGGCGGATCACGAGGTCAGGAGATCGAGATCATCCTGGCTAACACGGTGAAACCCCGTTTCTACTAAAAAGTACAAAAAACTAGCTGGGCGAGGTGGCGGGCGCTTGTAGTACCAGCTACTCGGGAGGCTGAGGCAGGAGAATGGCGTAAACCCGGGAGGCGGAGCTTGCAGTGAGCTGAGATCCGGCCACTGCACTCCAGCCTGGGCGACAGAGCGAGACTCTGTCTCAAAAAAAAAAAAGAAAATACACTTGGACAGCAGTGCGGAGGAGAGACAGGAACATTCAGGGCCACAGGTAGGAAGGGCGGCATGAAGGCTATAAAACTCCCATGAGGCCGAAACGCTCTAAGGCTTCTGGTGATCTTTTCTAGAATAAGATAAGGCATAGATGACCAACCAAAGTACCACGTGTATCAATATTTTGAACTTATCTTCCATTACTTGAATTTCTACTGAACTTTCCACAGGTCAATGTCTCCTCTCCTCTAGAAGACTTTGGGTTGTGTGAGAACAAGTACAATTGTGTCTCAAAATTTCTGGCCCATAAGGAGGTGTTCATCACATGTGCTGAGTAATTCCAGGCTTTCCTGAGATATAACTGTAACCAAGTGAAGGACAATGTGCCTGAACCCGACAAGCAGACAGGCAGTTAGACTCAGGGACAGGGCACTGGTGAATCCCCCAGAGCACTTCAGAGGAGACCCCAGAGATCTGCTGTCTTTCAAAATATGCTGCTGTTGAAACATAAAGGAAGTGGAAACATTGAGCATCTACCATGTGCTCGGCATTTTATTCACATTATCATGTTTAATCCTCACAAAAGGAGGTGGCAATACCACCATTTAACAGATAAACTAATACAAAGAAAAGTTATGCAGTTTCCCCAAGGTCAAGGGAATGGTATAAAGGGCATCGGCTTGTGGCCGGGCACAGTGGCTCACGCCTGTAATCCCAACACTTTGGGAGGCCAAGGCGGGTGGATCACGAGGTCAGGAGTTTGAGAGTAGCCCGGCCAATATGGTGAAACCCCATCACTACTAAAAATACAAACATTAGCTGGGCATGATGGTGCACACCTGTAGTCCCAGCTGCTTGGGAGGCTGAGGCAGGAGAATCGCTTGAAGCTGGGAAGCGGAGGTTGCAGTGAGCCGAGATCGTGCCACTGCACTCCAGCCTTGGTGACAGAGCAAGACTCTGCCTCAACAACAACAACAACAACAAAAAGAAAGGGCATAGGCTTCGTAATCAGACAATGTGGTCGTGTGACTTTGAGTCTCAAACAGAAAATGCAGATACTAATTAACTAACCACAGTTAGTAACTAACACTTGTTCCACAGAGTTATTATAGAAAGAGCAAGTATGTGGAAGTCCCTTTTAAATTAATTTTAAAGCATTGTTCAAACTGTTATTTTCGTAGAGCTGTACTTTGGGGAGGACCACTTATTTACCACATATAACCTGACTTACAGTCACTTCCAAACACAGGCCATTTAATCCTGCCTGCTATGACAACAGGACTTCACACTAGATGGGACTTTAAGCTATTAATGGTCTTACTGCTATACTAATTTAGCTGTGGTTCTGTGAAATCACCTGGGGGAAAGAATTTTAATAAAAATTCAATCTTCAGTCCTCAATTTAAAAAGCTTCCTCTAGGCCAGGCGCGGTAGCTCACGTCTGTAATCCCAGCACTTTGGGAGGCCAAGGTGGGCGGATCACAAAGCCAGGAGATAGAGACCATCCTGGCTAACACGGTGAAACCCCATCTCTACTAAAAATACAAGGAAAAAAAAAAAGGGCTTCCTCTGAAAAATAAAATGTAAATGTAGTTGATTTTAAAATGTGCTTTAAAATAAAAAAGTCATCCTAAGTTCAGGCTAAAGAATAACCAGACCGTCAGTTAAAGGCTTCCCTTTTTTCAGCTCTGATATATTCACATGGCTATGGAGATGATTCTATTTGATTTCAGAACTTCCTAACACTCATAAATCTTTGTTATTTTTAATTCATAGTCTCCTGTATAGCTAAGACAACTTCCTATATATCTGATCACTTCTAAAAGACACTTACAGTACTCTTTCATTCATTCAAAAGAATTTTATTGAGGGCCTCAGACAAGTACTAGACACTATACGGAGACAAATTCATAAGACTTGGGCCCTGCCCTCTTGGAGCTTACAGTCTAATATGGCACAAAAAGAAATTTGTACAAGGTACTGGACCTGCAAATGAGGATCAGGGAATAAATGTAATGACTACAGATACGGATAGATCATATATGGCCACACCATGAAAATGCTTCACAGTGAAGATAGAATTTCAATAAGGACAGAGAGAATTTCTAGGGTTTTCATAAGTAGAATATGTTTTAGGAAGATGATACAACATGAGAAAAAGAAAGATACAAAAAAAGTTTTAGGTGTCTCTGATGGGAAGGGGATGGAGATTCTGGAGAAAAATAGATAAGATTAGCTGGAGCAATGCTTTATAAGGAAAATAGTGGAAGATAAGGTAGGAAAGGCAGCTTGGAGCCAGAAGGAAGACACTATTAGGCTCTTGGTCAATGAATGATATACTAAATGTGGGTAGTTCAAGGGAGATTCTTCTATAGTTCTGTTGTGCAAGATGGAAACAAGATTCTAAGTGTCCAGGAGTGTGATATGAGGGGCCTGAACTACAGGTAGTTCTGGGAATAAAAATTAAAACATAAGGGTAAAATACATCAGGAGGGAAAAAGGAAATAACTTTAGCACTAATAGAGAGTAAGGTATTGGCTGGGCGCAGTGGCTCATGCCTATAATCCCAGCACTTTGGGAGGCTGAGGTGGGTCACGCATTCAAGACCAGCCTGGCCAACATAGTGAAACCTCATCTCTACTGAAAATACAAAAAATTAGCCGGGTGTGGTGGCGGGCACCTACAGTCCCAGCTACTCGGGAGGTTGACCAGGAGAATCGCTTGAACCTGGGAGACGGAGGTTGCAGTGAGCCAAGTTTGCGGCACTGTGCTCCAGTCCGGGCGACGGTGCGAGACTCCGTCTCAAACAAACAAACAAAAAAAAGAGTAAGGTATCAAAATTACTCTGAGCTGTAGTAGAGCTAGAAAAACCTGGAGGAGCTGATTCGATAACTGCAGGGGTGGGAGAGGGTAGAGATAAGGAAATGTTCTTAACATCCTTTGAAAGCTAAGGAAATCTAAACAAGTTTGACTTTTGCAGTGGTCTCTTGTAACATGAACTTCAGATTTTTTTAAAAACTATATAATAAAATGATACTCAAAGTTTATCTGACCTTCATCCTTTGACCTTGGAAGAAATCACTGTAGTGTCTAAGCAAGGAAACCAGCACCGTGTTCTCATCATACTTGATTAAGAAGTAAGGAAGAGCTGTGACTCCTTCTGTTTGACAAAGATTATCATATGCACACTCTAATGCTTCAATCTGAAAACAGAAAACACATCGTTATTCTCTAGAAAAGTACATATCTAGTTCTGAGCTAAAAACTAACTCAAAATAAAAGGTACCTTAAAACCAGAAGACTGGAAATGACTGATCACACTCCTCTTACAGCAAACGAACATAGAAGTGCCTCCAAATAATACCACTTAGCTTTTATATAACGCTTTCCAGGTGCATGGTGGTGTGTGTCTTAGGAGCACAAAGGGACATTTTATGGTACAACATGGTGGTTCCCTAAGCTGTCAATCAGAGTTTTAGAGAGGTAACCAAACATTCTTTCTCTCCTATGATAATCCAACACGAATCTACCCCGATGAATTTTACCCTGAACCTTTCCATAATCTTCAACAGGTTTACTGAGACATGACTAACATACCATACAATTCACCCATTTATTACTTTTTGAGACAGGTGTCTTCCTTCTGGCTCCAAGCTGCCTTTCTTGCTCTGTCACCCAGGCAATTACAGCTCACTGCAGCCTCAACCTCCTGGGCTCAATCAATCCTCCTATCTCAGCCTCCTGAGTAGCTGGGACTATGGGCACATACCACCATGCCCGCTAACTTTTTTGTATTTTTTATAGAGAAGGAGTTTCACCATATTGCTCAGGCTGGTCTTGAACTCCTGAACTCAAGTGATTTGCTCACCTCTGCATTCCAAAGTGCTGGAATTACATTAGAGGTGTGAGCCACCGTGCCTGACCCAATTCACCCATTTAAAGTACATAATGCAATGTGTTGTTTTTTTTAGTGTGTTCACAGGGTTATGCAACCACCACAGAAATAATAATTATAGAACATTTTTGTCCTCAATAAAAGAAACCCCATACCTGCCAGCAGTCAATCCTCATCCAAAATCCTTTTTCCCCACTTATATTTCTTCTTGGGAAATTAGTTCCACAAAACCACAACCTTGGATTTGTACGAAATAAAAAAAAAAAAAAATTTTAATCAATAATGGCTGCTCCCTGAACAGCTCCAAGAAAGCTCCCTGAATGATGGCTTCAGTATCCAGGGCTTTAGTGATTGATGTGTTTCATGAATTCAAATCATCTTGACACATAATCTTTGCTTTAACAACAATCAGAATTCTCTAGTTTAGGGTCTCTGTTTTACCAGCCTGATTATTTTAACTGCTGTTCTGGGAACCATCTCTAATGACCTTATTATCTATCCCAAATGTCACTGACTAACTCTGCATGTACCGCTCCAGGTAGAAAAGCTTTGCAACTTGGTACCAGGGTCGGAGAATGCCTTCTGTTTTGTTTCAAAGACTTGTTCCCAGAGTATACTGCCTTATGTTTCCCCACATTGAAAATGAAGACCACATTTTGGTAAATTCTTTCGGTGTTTCAAAATATTCCTATAATTCCCCCTTACTGGCTTAGCATTTCACCAAATACCACTGAAAACCTGGAAAATTACTGTTCACTACATCTTCAAAATGACTTTATAGACCAGGCAGGGTGGCTCATGCCTGTAATTCCAGCACTTTGGGAGGTTGAGGTAGGTAGATTGCTTGAGCCCAGGAGTTGAAGACCAGCCTGGCCAACATGGCAAAACCCCATATCTGTTAAAAGACAAACATTAGCCAGGTGTGGTGGGATGCCTATAGTCCCAGGTGCTGAGGAGGCTGAGATGAGAGAATCACCTGAGCCTGAAAAGTTGAAGCTACAGTGAGCTATGATCGTGCCACTGCACTCCAGCCTGTGTAACGGGGGTGAGATCCAGTCTCAAAATATATATAAATATATATACAAAAAAATGACTTTACAAACATTTTCTAAATAAGTCTGCTCCTAGTACCACCTTTGGAGGATTTCAGGCACCACCTCTTCATCCAGAGAAGTACCTGTTTGTCTTTGGAAAGCACTAGATAACTACTCTTGCACATTCAACCCAATTTTTTGTGCATTTTGGTTATTTGTTGATACCTGTTTTAGTGAAAACCTTTGATCCAAACCCACTGGCCCCTGAATGAGAGGTAAACTCTCTGGAAGGCAGAGGGCAGGATAGCAAAACCAATAGTAGAAGTGGTACTTCTTTAGATCCTAGAATAAAAAATATAAATAGGTTATTAGAATAGCACCATTAGGTTAAGATGAAACGCATCTATTAATGTAGCTTCACAAGGCCAATTAAGATAGCAAAGCTGATGCAAACCAAGTATGTCCAGCTTGTCAAATATCCTCATCCCCAGCAGAACTCATGATCAAATAAAGGACTTTTTAATTCCCAAAATAGTCTCATATACCACCACTAATAAAATGATGACAAACACAATATACTTTTTTGGCCACTTGCTAACAGAAAATGTGCAATATGTAATTGTTATTATCATCATCATCCTTTAACCTACAAAACCCCCCTGGGAGGTAATTAATATTATCCCATTTTATAAACAGAAAACTGAATCTTACAAAGGGGTAAAAAACCTGAACAACAATAAAAAAGATGGCAAAGGGCAGAGAAGAGATCAGAACTCTGCTTCCAAAACTTAAGCTTTTTTCCATTGACCATACATACTCAATGTACTATCTACAGAAGCACAACTTCCAAATAGTTACCATTCTCTTCACAATCAAATAAAGTGCATGTTATTAAGGAAGCTGTGCTATTCACATACCTATGCATGCCTGAAATAATACAATATTGCTTTTGGAAATGCCTTAGTGGATTTAAGTCAACAACTATCAAGCCCTTGGTATGTATAAGGCAAAACATAAGACACTGACAATAAGATGACAATAAACCCCAGTCCCAGACACCAGGCAGCTCACTTTGTGGACGGAGCAGAGATAAAGTGAGTGCATGATTACAGCCACGGAGAGGCTCTAAGTAGTAAGCTGCATGGGTGAATAGAAGAGGTTACATCTTCACGGGTGTATCTGACCCATCCCCCACCAGGGTAGGTGACCCAGGGGAAAGGATTTGTGAGGCTGTCTTTGACTCTGTTCCCACTCACGCTAATGGCTCTTGCTTCAGAATTCCTACAGCTTTTGGGGCCTTAATTAAATTCATGGTAGTATTCCAGACATATGTGGGTATTTGGCAGCTTGCCTACAAGCCTGTGACCACTGAATATGAATGCAGTTTATGTGACTAATTAATATTTCTTCTTGAATCTTGCTAACAATTAAAATTGGATGGTTGTTAAATGACTTTTTATTGAGATATAATTCACATGCCATAAAATCCACCATGTTAAAGTATATAATTTAGTAGTTTCTTTTTAGTATAGTGATATGGTTGTATCATCCAGAATATTTTCATCACATCAAAAAGAAATCTCATACATATTAGCAGAGACTCCCCATTCCCCCTCCTCTCATCCCCTGGCAACCACTAATCTATTTTCTGTCTCTATGGATTTGCCTAGTGTGGACTTTTCATATAAATGAAATCATACTAGATGACTTTTAAAATGTAAATGTATATGTAAACATGTGTACAGATGAGAAAGTCTAATAATGGTAGTTATTAGACTTTATAACTACCATTATAATTCTCTAATTCTGCGGTCTCTAATTCTGCTATTCACTGATCAACTAAGAACAAATTCCCTCTTCACAATGGCAAAATGAACTGCAAAACTGAAATTAATGAACTGTCTAGTCCTATGAGTCCTAAAAACAGTAGAAGTAAAGCAAAAACACCTCCAGAGATTATTTTCTCTTCTTTGTACTTAAATGATTTGTCACAACTGATCTTTAGTAAAAGGTTAAACAATTCAAGATGAAGAACCTCACAAATTCTTTTTTTTTTGGAAATGGAGTCTTGCTCTGTCACACAGGCTGGAGTGCAGTTGCACGATCTCGGCTCACTGCAACCTCCACCTCCTGGGTTCAAGCAATTCTCTTGCCTCAGCCTCTCGAGTAGCTGGCCGCCACACCCAGCTACTTTTTTTTTAATTTTAGTAGATACGGGGTTTCACTATGTTGCCCAGGCTGGTCTAGAACTCCTGAGCTCAGGCAATCTGCCCACCTTGGCCTCCCAAAGTGCTAGGATTACAGGCATGAGCCACCGCACCCGGCCGGACCTCACAAATTCTAAGAAACTTTATCAGGTCATCTTCAAAAGCCAAAAGGCTTGCATTTCTTAGGATTCTTTTCAGGATACAAAGGACCTCCATTAAATTAAACATAAAGTCCTTAGTGTCTGAAGATTTTAAAAAATAGATACTTACCATTTTGTTTTAAGCCAGGCTAATAATGCTCAGTAAACAAGGCAACAAGACCAACACACATACTGACTCTAGCAAACCTTAAAACTTTAAGTAAGAGCTAATGTTATTTTTCTCATTAAATGCAAACTGTCAGCATGTTCTACTAATGAGAATTCTTGGTAAAGAAAGCGTACTGACGTTCAAGTAACTAGAAATCTTTAACTAGCAATACTTACAATTTACCCCAGTAAAGAACCTACAGGCCAGGCGTGGTGGCTCATGCCTGTAATCCCAGCACTTTGGGAGGCCGAGGCAGGCGGATCACAAGGTCAGGAGATCAAGACCATCCTGGCTAACACGGTGAAACCCTGTCTCTACTAAAAATATAAAAAATTAGCCGGGTGTGGTGGCGTGGGCCTGTAGTCCCAGCTACTCGAGAGGCTGAGGCAGGAGAATGGGGTGAACCCAGGAGGCGGAGCTTGCAGTAAGCTGAGATTGCACCACTGCACTCCAGCCTGAGAGACAGAGTGAGATTCCGTCTCAAAAAAAAAAAAAAAAAAAAAAACTACAGAATTACCCAAACGTATAGACAAATTATAAATGCCAAATTGAGCCAAGTATTCAGACAAAAAATTTAAACATTTTTCTCTCTCCTCCACTATTACATAGAAAGTATTGTAACTGTTAGAAAATGTGTTCCTTGTAGATAGCCACCCACTGGCCTTGTTTGATTGCTATCATACCCTCTTTTGCCTTGGGCAATAAATCAGAGGCCTCCCCTACATCTAGGAATCCAGGAGGAATGGTGGGAGGTCGGGGAAGAACTTGGCAAAAAATAAAAAGTGGGAAAGAGGATTAATATCCAAAGCTGATGACACTGTGGTGAAACAGCATACTTAATCCACAGCAACATTACAGTGTTTATACGCCCGCTCCAAAGAACTTACTTTAAAGAAGTAAAATGAGCAGGAAAAAAGACCAATATGGCTAATATTATATATTTTTCAATATGCCACAGTATTTTTTTGTTTGAGACAGGGTCTCACTCTGTTTTCCAGGCTGGAGTGCAGTGGTGCAATCATGGCTTGCTGCAGCCTCAATCTCTCAGGCTCAGATGATCCTCCCACCTCAGCTCCCCAGTAGCTGGAACCATAGGCAGGTGCCACCACACCTGGCTAATTTTTGTATTTTTTGTAGTGACAAGGTGTTGCCCAGGCTGGTCTCAAACTCTTGGCCTCAAGTGATCCACCTGCCTCAGCCTCCCAAAGTGCTGGTATTACAAGCATGAGCCACTGTGCGCAGACTAGCATTTTTAATAATAGTGAATATTAGAAACCACCTGAATATATAACAGGAATCTATGGAACATACATTTGACAGAATGTTATATAGTCAATATAATAATAAAGGATATAAATTAGTTTTATATACACAGATATATATATACATATCTGTGTGCTGTGTGTGTGCACTTGCATGTGTGTATAGCTGGTATCTGTGTGTTTGCATAGCTGGTATCTCTATAACCAACTCTTACCTTTTCCCTACTTTTCCCTCACCAAGGCCAGGTCCTTCCATCTACATTCTACCCCTTCTTCACTGGGCAGCACATGTTACCCTAATACGATTTCCTTTTCAAGGCTACCCTCAATGTTCATTTTAATTAGATTTCGCTTACAGAAAACATTTTTCTGACTTTAAAAAAACAAAAAACGAAAAAATCAACAAGCAATTTTGTGGTCAAGCTATGCAGTGTGATCTCCTCTAATCCAGAAGCCCCTTCCCTTTATTTCAATGGACCTCTGTAGGACGGTATTTAACAAAGGCGTTAGCAACAATGAAACAACATTCCCTGAACCTGACTGTATGATGCCCTGTTTTATATAAACTATGCAATTACTGCCAGTATGATCCATAGGGATGCATTACTGCCAGTATGATCCATAGAAGTGAATTAAGTCAGCATCGGTAATAGGTGCCAGCACTATCTGGCCACTAATCAAATGAGCGTTTCGTTAACAGCTATTATTCAAATAACAGAAGGTAGTAGCTTCAGAGAGAAGAGCACACTGTTCTGCGGGTACACTGGGCTGAGCCAGGGGATCTCACCAGCCTCGGTGCAACCGAGAGCCCATTTACTTACTGCAAATGTCAAGAGGAGGAACTTGTTGAGGAGTACAGGATTTTCAAGAGCAGCACCTGATTTTATGGATTCCCATATCTGCCAAAAGAAGAAAAGCGTCAAGGCAGGTTACCAGGCATCTCTGAGCTTCTCACTCCCAGGCGAAGTGTGGAGCTGAAAAGCACCAGGTTCTTCTTTCCTGCAGGCCCAGCACCACTTACCCCATACAATGAAGTGGGTTGTTACCTCACTCTGCCCACTTCACACTGCCTCTCTCCCAGCCACACTCCCTTCAACATCTAAGCCAAGTGAGGGAGTCCAGGCGCCTCCTCTCAGCAGATCTCAGCACAGAGGAGGCAACCAGGCCATTTTCATGTCTTCACAATCTCCTTCAGCAAATATTTATTTATTGTCTACTATATACCAGGCACATCAGGGTTACAGAAATAAAAGACACGGTCAGTCCCTACCCTCAAGACACTCGCAGTCTAGAGAGAGAGACCGGCATAAACGTATAACTTCACCGCCATGTAGGATTTGCTGTCACAGAAGTGGGTAGAATTTATGGGAGGAATTCTCTGCAGACTCAGCTGGGGAACTGGGAGGGTGAAGAGTCTGGGAGGGGCTCTCAAAGGAAGTACTGTAAAATACACATAGGGGTTTCTTGAAGCCTTGTTTGAGATTATCTTGCCCTGAGAGATGAAGAAAGAAGAGCAAACTTCATATTTATGTATACTCAGCAAGTACTGAAACTAGGAGCAAACGCTGGTGCTGGTCAGCAGCTGTGGATCACAAGATGTTTTTGTAGCTAAGATTCGTAGCTAAACTTGGTGTTACTAAGCAAGACCAAACAGTTGCACTAATAAGAATCATTCCCTAAGTATGGGTGGAAGAGGGAAATAAGTAAGCAGAAGTAAGTTCCTGCTACTGACATACTGGCCTTGGAGGAGCTGGACCACTGAAGAGAGGCTCCCAATTTCTGGTAAGCCGAGGGAGCATGGGGCAGGAGCTGCCAGGAGAATTCTGGGCCCCAGTTGAGGGGTGGGATATTCCTGTGGGGGTGGGGAACCTGCTTTTTTCCAAGATGATGAAGGCCTGACCCAACTCTTTGGAGACTTCCTTTTAAATGTGCAGCCAAAGCAGGAGGTCCAGGAGCAGTCAAGCCACAAGTCAAGAAAAACGACCATCCTCTCCTGAGTCACAGCTGCATCCATCCCAAGGGATGTGAGGGAAGCCTGCCTCAGGACCTGACCACTGCACCCACACCAACAAGATTCATGTCGTAATCAAGACTGGTATAAAGACTCCTTGATTAAAGCAGTTAGACAGGACTGGGATAAACTGCCCCCGCCTCCCATTTTAATTCCTCTCACTAACTCCAATGTAAAGGAAGCAAAGGAAAGACATTCCAGGCAGAGAAGATATTGTGTTCCCAAGGAGAGAGGACAGAACAGAAAGTAGGTGGAGGGAATTACATGTGATTTGCTATGACAGACTCAGAGAATGCAAAGGCAAGAGTGAGAGCTTAGAAAGGACAAGAGAAAAACAGGGCCAGGACACAGAGGCCTTGAAAATCAGATGCAGCAGATTAGATAAGTGAAGACACTGGAGAGACTACGTGATATCTCCTCTACCGCATGGTGCACAGGATTGACAAGCCTCTCCAAGGCACAATAAACAGAGTGCCCAGAGGCATTCAGCCACAGGAACACAACTCTCCGAGGTCTGGCTGCTTCCAAATGCTGGCTGGAGATGAGCAGCAAACTGATGACTTAACCTCTGCTCTGCCATGTTATTTCCGGCCTATCCCAGGTGAGAGCCTGGATGTCCTCTCCCTGACCTTCCTGCCAATACAGAAGGAGACAGCTGAAGTATTCTCTCTTGGGAAATACACCCAAGCCCACAAGTGTCTTTAAGTTCCTATCATATGCCAGTTTCTGCAGCAGACCCATGTGCCTGATCACAAACACTGCACCTGCCAGGACCACAGGAAATATGACACATACATCACGTTTTCCCAGCTAACCTCATTTGCTGCTTGTTCCAAAAGGAGCTTCTTATCTGCAGTCTTAAAAGACTCGAGTGTGTTGGTGTTATACAGTGTTCCAACAGCTGGGCAGCAACGGGCTGGGGTGGGAGCACTCCTAGATACAAGAGAAACACGGTTAGCCAGGCACAGCTGGGACTCAGAGAGCCAGAGAGAGACAAGTCAACCACTACTGTAGTGGGAGAAAAAGGGTATTGCTCTGTAGGGCAAACAGAAGATTAACTGTATGTTTTCTTGGAAAAGATGAATATCATCACTCAAGAACTAAAAAACAGGCAACTGTATAGGGAAAACCCATATATTCCCTGTACTCTAACCTATCAGGATGCTGTTCTTCCACTGTCCCCCAAAGAGAAATTCATTTCCTTTTTTTTCTTCTTTCCATCTTTAACCTGAGGGAAATATTGTTTGTTGAGCCAGGAACTATGCACAGTTTGAATTCTTATAACAGCTCTTTTCCCCATTTAAAGGTTTAAGCAACTTGCCTAAGGTCACATAATAGGCAGAGCTTGAATCTAAAACCAGAACTAGCTGAGCCCAAGGTACTGTGCTGTGCCTACGCCACCTCTCAGACCCTCCCAGGCTTCAAGGTCCTGCTCTAATCTCTCGTCTTCTGGAAAGCTATCTCCACTTTCTCTGCTAAGAGTTGGCACATAAAACTCAGCGTAATATTTTTGAGCATTTTCAAGAACTACAGTCACACCCACCCAGCTGGAGGACAGTAAGCTCCCTGAGGATAGAAAGTACGTGTTCTCCTAACTGTTCCACAACCTAGCCTGCCCCAAACAGGGCTCTGCACAAAACTGCTGCTGGGCAAGCCCCTGATGGTTGTCTGAGTCTCACAGACAAAATGTCTCACACCTGGGCTACCTATCAATCTGTCATGCCACCAGGTTCACACACTCTACATTGCCCCCAAAGGCCTCACAGTCCTCAGAGTAAGCAAAGTCAGGAGAAGAGAAGAGGAGTTGATTCTGAATATGAATTTAGATGTGGACAAATCTGGTCTCTTCTCTGAAATGATTAACTTGCATTTCAGAGTTTACAAATGTTAAATGAAAATATTCATTTCATTAGTAGCCTACTATTGTTGTCACAGTTCATGCAGACAGAATGCCTTTTTACTGACTGCACTGATGACAGCTGCATAGTTTAAAAGAACCTGTGTCTTTTCATTTAGTCCATGTAAAATTGGGTTTATGGGGCTGAAGTAGAAATCTAAACCTAGAACAGGTATGAAGGGGTACAATTAATGACATGGCTCTGTCAAATGCCATCTATCAGGCTCAATGACTCTGTCAAATGCCATCTATCAGGCTCAAACACCTAGCCCTCAGGGAAAGCTAGCTTTCAATGGCCACAGCCTTCTCTTGGAAGCTATGAGTCAGCAAATCACAAGTTGTTTGTCACCATGCTCCTCCAATAAAAGAATATTTTTCATCCAGGTGAGATGAGGACATCCAAGCTGGTCTTGAAGAGAGAGAAATCACAAAGGGAAAAGATTAAGCCCAGAGGAAAGGCAAAGAAAGCAGAGAAGTTGGTAAACTAGGCCTTCTACATTCAGACTTGGCTTTATGAAATTACTGCTGAAACAGGATGTGGAAACAGAAGGAAGCATGCTATGATCTAATTTGGACACAAGTACAGAGGAGGAAGGTGCCCTTCTTCCCAAACTTCCCAGGTGTGTAAGAGCCATACCAAAGCCTCACTCTGTGGAAGGAGAAAACTACATACCAAGAGCTCAAGCAACTGCAAGATGGCTAGGCTCCTAGTAGCATCAGCACTTATGCAAGTTAATTAGCCAGGACAATCGGGAGCTTCAGAGAGGCATCTTTCATGACTAAAGTTCTACCATGAGAGGTGGCAGGAAAATGAATTTAAAAAGTGATAATGACAGAGAAGGAGCCTGAAACTTGGAGATAAGAGAATTTAGTTCAAATCTTGGTTCTGACCCTTACTAGCTTAGTTTCTTATGGTTCCATTTACATGAAATATGCAGAATAGGCAAATCCTCAGAGACAGTAAGTAAAGTTATGGTTGGCTAGGGCTGGTGACTATGCAGGAGCGGGGATGGGGAGTAACTGCTAAGGGTGTCTTTTCTGGGAGATGCAAATGTTCTGGAATTAGTCGTGATGGTTGCACAACTCTATGAATCTACTAAAAACCACTGAATTATACAGTTTAAAGGGGTGAATTTTATGGTATATGAATTATATCTCAACATAGCTGCTAAAAAGAATCCGAATTAGAAATTTTCTCCACATACTAAGGCCAACAGTGAACCTGCAATAATGCATATACTAACCTAGTAAAAATGGATCTCACAAAGGCCGGAAGACTGGACCTGCTTTGGGGACATCACAGCTAGACACTTGGCCTTCACTTCATTCAGTCTCGCAGTGGTGACTCGGTAAAGTGCTGGGGCTGTGTTGCACCAGTTATTTACACTTGGCCAAAAGGCAGGCAGGTGGTCAGAATGGAATAAATCCTCTGGAAGAGCACCTGTGCTCTTCATACCTGGAGGAATCTACTTCACACACAGCTTCACATGCCCACAGGGAATGTTTGGAACCCAGAAAGCCACAGTCAGTTTGGGGTCATTCTTCTTTGTCGTCTCCTGACTTCCCTAGCGATCACAGAGTTTCTGTTTGTAACATCCTCTAACACAGTCCACTAGTGTCTTTCTATGAACCACACCACATATCCTTTTGACAGCCATGCGCTTAGACCGACTGTAATTCAATTAGACAGTTATTGAGCAAATAGTGCACCCCAGATCTGTGTTGGGTGCTGGTGATACAGCAGAGAATAAGAAAGACACAGTCTGTGCCCCACACATATGAGTGTGCGTAAGACTCCTACTTCCTTCACTACCTTTTCAGTTCTTTGAGGGCAAGAATTATGCCTTCTATTTCTCTAATTAGGTCCAACTTGAGGTTTAGAAAAGAAAAATTATTTTTTCTTTTTTTATTTATCTTTTTTTTTTTTTTGAGACGGAGTCTCACTCTGTCGCCCAGGCTGGAGTGCAGTGGCGCAATCTCAGCTCACTGAAAGCTCCGCCTCCTGGGTTCACGCCTTTCTTCTGCCTCAGTCTCCCAAGTAGCTGGGACTGCCAGCGCCCGCCACCATGCCCGGCTAATTTTTTTTTGTATTTTTAGTAGTGACGGGGTTTCACCGTGTTAACCAGGATGATCTCGATCTCCTGACCTTGTGATCCGCCCACCTCGGCCTCCCAAAGTGCTGGGATTACAGGCGTGAGCCACCGCACCCAGTGGAACATTCTTTATCAGCTTCACATTGGTATAGAGATTGTCAATCAAAATCTATTTTCCTCCTTGTCAACAGAAACAGAAAGCACACATAACGTTTTAGCTGGGTTCCATGCTTCCCAGTCTTCTTTGCTAGACAGGTAAGGCCACGAGTTCTCCTCAGTAGAATCTGAGTGGAGTGATGCATCTCCCTTCCCGCCAGGGCCTTTAAAAGACCAGGTATGTCTCTTCCACCTTTTTGCACCTTGGCTGTCTTTCCTCATTAATCTGTTGTTACCTGAAAGTGACAATTGTCTTAATCAGCACACAAATGCAAAGTCCTCAGGGATAATGGAGCCACAACATGGAAGAAGACTAGACCAGCCCTGGGCTATTCTATGAGCAAGAAATGAACTTCCTTTGTGTTTGGACCCTTACATTTTTGTGTCTGATTAAGCAGGATACCCTAACTCAAGACAGCATCCTCCAGTTCAAGACAGTTGGTGCCTGATAAAATACTACTCGACTGACAATTCATCTAATACAATTCAGAAAACAGGATCCTTGTGCTGCTGCCTGCAGAGATCCGTAAGACTCCCAGGGGCACAGAGTAGAAGGGATTTATCCAGTGCTATGCAAAGCTGAGATACTCTTGACATCTACAAGTGAGTACTGGGATTGTCAGCTATTCAACCGTATGTCATTCCTGTCTGTATGCCCAGCACCTAGCACATTTTATTATCAAGACACAGAGGAAGCAATCAATAAGTTTTCCTGAAATAATGATTACCTCTCCATGCTTATTACAGCACTGAGCACACTACAATGCAAATATTTGCCTTTTACTTCTCTCTCTCATATAGTAGAGGAGCTCTGGAGAACATATTTCATAAGTCTTTGTATTCCTAACACCTACACATCTGCACATTGTAGATATTCCTTCTTTGATAAAAAAATTCATAAAGACTTTCTCTACCAACCCATGCAGATACACAGCAATCAAAACAAAGATGGGGTAATAATAAAGGAAATAATTTGGAATAAAGAAATCAGGCCTTCTGAGAAGTCCTAAGCATTTTCACTAAACTTCCCAGCCATCCTAATAGGGACTCAGAAAGTGACAGACTTTTAAAACTGGAGAGAACATTAGAAAGCAAGAATCCATTTTAAAGATGAGGAAACAAAAGCTGAGAAAACTAAAAGGGCTTATTGAAGTAGCACAGTTAATTAGCCATAGACTCCAAATCTTCAAACTTCAAATCCAGGGCTATTTTCACACAATGGGGACTCTATCTTATTTCCACTCACCTCCCACTGTCTACCACAGTGCCTCGCACACTGAGGGTATTCAATGGTTAAAGAAAAAATATGATGAGTGAAAATGAGCTATTTGTGTGAAAGTTATAGCTTGCAGGATCACAGATTTTCTTATCTCCTTTAACCAAAATTTTTAGATTAATGAAGTTTAAGATGCTTACATTTTGCAATAAGTTCAAACTTAACTTCTGTGAACTGTGTTTTTCTAATTAATTGTTCTAAAGAATAAAATCATTAAAACCTTATAAAACAAACAAAACTGCAGTCCAGTAGAAGGATAAGGATAGGAGTGAGGTTAGTCTGAGATAAATATGAGGCTCTCCAGATTATACAAAACAGACTACTGATGCTCCCCCATACCATCTTCAGACAACTTAATGCTTGTACATTTCCAATATTTTCCTCGTTATATCTTAATGGCTCCAAAATAAGTTAGTTTGCCGAAACAAGAGAGAGATTATTAGGATTTTATTTCTTTTGACAGGTAACCACAAGGAATTTACAATGGAGCAAGAAAGCTCCAAAGGGAACGAGAAACACCAATACATACATTTTTAAAGATACAAATACTAACCTCATTGTGGATGTACGTCATACTTTCAAATTTTGCAACTGAATTGAGATAAAGGGGGAAAAAAAGTATTGATTTTCTGAGATTAAAAAAAATTCTAGGGATACTTTATTTTAAATATCCTAATATTTGACTATTGCCACTTTCAAAAGCCAGAAAGACCTTATAAAGACTTCTTCACCTTCCTAAAATTCCCCATCTTGATATTGCTGAGGTACAATAAAGCAGAAAAACCACTGTAGCCTTTTTCAATTCTCAAGAATCTTAAAGGCCCTCATCATGGTTTCGGCTCCACCCTCTTTCTCAAACTGAATTCTTAAGGATCGCAATGACTTAATCAATAAACACAACAGCCCTCGCATTAACCCCTGTGCTTCTGACACTGTTAGTTTCTCTCTCCCTCCAGAAAGCATTTCCTTCTTTGGTTTCTGTAACACTTTTCTGGTTTTCCTCTGACAACCCCTGTGTCCTTCGCTAGATCTGTATCATCTTTCGCCTCCCTAATCAGAGCCATTCACTGTTTGCACCTTTTGTTCTTATACTATACAGATCCTCCTTGACTTACCATGTCCTGATAAACTCACCATAAATTGAAAAAAAATCATAAATAAAAACTCTATTTAATACGCCTAACCTGCCAGACATAGCTTAGTCTAGCCTCTCTTAAACGTGCCCAGAACGCTTACATTAGCCTACAGCTGGGCAAAATCATCTTAACACAAAGACTGTTTCATAATAAAGTGTTGAATATCTCAGGTAATTTATTGAATACTGTCCTGAAAGTGAAAAAACAGAATGGCTGTATGGGTCCACAAAGTATAATTTCCACTGAATGTGTATCGCTTTCTCACCATCATAAAGTCAAAAAGTCATTAAACCACCATAAGTTGGAGACTATCTTTATTCTCTTTCTCCTCTACCTGGATGTCTCCCAAATCTAGTCTGATCCTCCCTCCCCAACTCCAGTTCCTCCTGGACATTTCTAGTAGATACTGTCATCTCAAACTCAACATATTCTAAACCAAACTTATCTCCTCCTAAATTTGTATCCCCCTCCTGGTTTCTCTATTTCTGTAGAAGATAGCAAAATCCCTGTAGCTACTCATACTGGGTTTCAGAAATACATTTGTAAATACATTTTTTTCCCTCGCCCCTGCTTTCTAAATTTGGCTAGGTGTGACCCTGGGCAAGCCATTTTTACCATTCGTCCCATGGTTTCCTCATCTGAAAAAGAGAAAAATCACACCTGGCAAGTCTGAAAGAACAGATGTTTATGAAACTGCCTAATTAAGTGCTCAATAAATGTGTCTCTTGGCTGGGTGTGGTGGCTCGATCCTGTAATCCCAGCACTTTCAGAGGCCAAGGCAGGCAGATCACTTGAAGTCAGGAGTTCGAGATCAGCCTGGCAAATATGGTGAAACACTGTCTCTACCAAAAAAAAAAAAAAATTAGCCAGGCGTGATGGCACGTGCTTGTAATCCCAGCTGCTTGGGAGGGTTGAGGCACGAGAATAGCTTGAACTCAGAAGGCAGAGGTTGCAGTGGGCTGAGATTGTGCCACTGCATTCCAGTCTGGGTGACAGAGTGAGACCCTGTCTCAAAAAAAAAAAAAAAAAAAGTGTCTCTTCTCTCCAGCAACTCCCCATAGTTCCCAAGCAGATAAAAAAAATTCTTCAAGGATATATCTATCATATTCCTTTACATAGCACTATAATGCCTTGCAGAGTGGCTTGTATACAGAAGTAGCCTAATAAACATTCATTGATCAATGCCCATAGACAAGCAACTAAAGGAGTGAATCGAGAGAGGTATCAAGAAAAGATCACAAAATATTAACTACAATCAAAATCAAGAGGGATATTATCTATGTCTCAATCAATCTAGAAGGCATCTGGCACCTAATTGGCTCTGATATACGTGGTGAAAAATGAACCAGACAGACCTAAGCATCTAGCATTCACCTCTATGGGAGGTATAAAAGAATCACAAGGGGGCTGACTCTGCTCACCGGGAGCTTCCCTAGTCCTCCTGTGGTCCACATATGAGGGAGGTAAGCATGCTCATTCCTTGCCAAAAGTAGTGTTCTTTACTTCAGATTTTGAACAAATAAATACTCACATGTCAAAAGCACTGAACTCCAATGTTAAGCGAGCTGGCAGCCCAGCAGAGTCACCTGGACAGAAGCATTATCACATTTTCAATGACAAGTCAGAAATAGCAGCATTCATAACAAAAATGCTTATGAATAGTTTTCTTCTCTTTGTTGAGCCCAAGGCGCCCCATCCAATTTCTGATTATCTATGCTACATAGATAATATATGTATGGATAGATAATAGCAGAATGTGACAGAGCTCTTGTGAATATGAGACATTTGCCAAGAATATATAAAAGATTCAATGGAAAAAAATATTTCCAATCTCTTCCCCCAGCAATGCTAAGTAATGGGTATTATTTGGATTAATAATTTGAGTTTCACTACTCTCTCTCTTTTTCCCCACAACAAGAGAAAATAAATGAAAATGAACTGAGATCAAAAAGTCAGGAAGTAAAATAGAAACTAGTGAAGAGCACTGATTACAAAAGACAAGGCTGTCTCTTTCTAAAGGAAAGCTGACACTATACTGGAGGACAGAGAGGATAACAGAAGACAATGGAAAATGAAATTTACAATCACCTACCATTGTAGTAATAACCCTTAATGTCCTTGGGAGCTTCATCCAGCCGATACTCATTCAGCTTCTTCTGGGTCAACTCATGCCAGAACCCAACATCCAAGGCACTGCTAAAGGGGGCAAACTGCAGTTTAGAGAGTCCAGGATCCCCCGTAGCTGCTGCCATTATTTCTTGCCTACTAAAAAACAAAACAGAACACAGCAAAATAACATATCCATGCAAAACCTGATGAGAGAGAACACTTGTAATAAAGCTTAATTCAAACAAACAAAAAGTAATGAGATGTTTACAGGCTACCTTAAGACACAACTTCTTTTTGGATTGTGGTAAGAAACACATAACATATACTTTACCATCTTCATTATTTTGAAGTGTACAGTTGGGTGGTATTAAGTATAATCACAATGTTATAAAACAGATCTCCAGAACTTTTTCCTCTTGCAAAACTGGAACTCTATACTCTTTAAACAATAACTCCCCATTTCCTTTCTCCCAGGACCTTGTACCCACCATTCTACTTTCTGTCTATACGGGTCTGACTACTTCATGTAAATGGAATCATACAGTATTTGTGTTTTTATGACTGGCTTATTTCACCTAAGACACAACTTTGAAAACCATCCTAATTGGCCTGTGTTGTCAAGCCGATTCTCCTCACGACAGCGATTTTTCTTTTTTTTTTTTTTTTTTTTAATTGAGATGGAGTCTCGCTCTGTAACCCAGGCTGGAGTGCAGTGGCGCGATCTCGGCTCACTACAACCTCCGCCTCCCGGGTTCAAACAATTCTCCTGCCTCAGCCTCCCAAGCAGCTGGGACTACAGGCGCATGCCACCAGGCCCAGCTAATTTTTGTATTTTTGGTAGAGATGGGGTTTCACCGATGAAACAGTGATTTTCTAAGTAATCCTTTGTGGCCTTAATGTTTATGCTTCTTTCTTCCTTGAGTCAGTCTGACTGATGATGCACTACTGTTATTCCTTCTTCGACACAGACACTGTCTCAGAAGATTTTGCCATCTTGTGTGGTCCTGGAGAACTCTGCAAGTACAAAATCTTACATCCCGCTACTCAGAAATACAACAACCCAAACTGTCAGAATTCTGTCTGTATGACAGCAGTGCTTTAACTCCTCTAGCTGAGGCAGATAATGAGGATACATTTCTCCCCACCTCCCAAAGTACCTAAATTTCTTTGAAATCTCATATTTTATCTTTTCAATGCATGGAAATTTTGTATTTTGTGCCATGACACATATTTTATTATTTCATTTCCCCCCTCAAATCATCTAATAAATTTGACCTTCCTGGCAATCATGTATATGTATGCTGTAACTTTCTATAATCCCTCCACACTCTCAGGGGTAACATACCCCAGTTTGAGAAGGACAATACTAAAGAAATGTGGCAGCTCCAAAAAGCAAATTGATGAGGTCTGTTCACTTTCCATTCTGTCCAATTACCCCACAACCAGATATACAAATATTTCTGCAGCAGAACATATGAACAGTCATATGGGATACTTTCTGTTTTTTTTTTTTTTCTTTTGAGACAGGGTCATGCTCTGCTGCCCAGGCTGCAGTATAGTAGCACAATCTCGGCTCACTGCAACCTCAGCCTCCTAAGCTCAAGCAATCCTCCCACCTCAGCCTCCCGAGTAGCTGAGACTACAGGCATGGGCCACCATGACTGGCTGATTTTTCTGTATTTTCAGAAGAGACCAGGTCTTGTCATGTCGCCCAGGCTGGTCTTGAGCTCTTGGACTCATGATCCTTCTGCCCCAGTCTCCTAAAGTGCTGGGATTACAGGCATGAGCCACTGTGCCTGGCCAAATGGGATACATTTTTAAAAGACAGCTCATATCTACTCAGGGAGGTTTTGCTTGAGTTTTGTGCCAAGACTATTAGAAAGCTTTCAGTTTTCCAAACTTGTTGGATTTAGCATTAGAGATAAGGAGCTTTGGATTGATAGAAACTGTATAATGAAATACAAAGCTAGTGCTCCTACATAAAAGGTATTCAAATCAAGAAGAACGGGATGAATGTGGGGCAGAGCCTTGGGAAAGACACCGTGAATAAGATGGGCACCGAGTGATGTTGAAAAGGATGGGTAAGGTGGCGGGGGAGAGGATGGGTGGAGGGCAGAAGGAACAAGAAGAGCAGAGGAATACTCATGGCAGAAATGTGGACGCGTGAAACCAGCTGTCCTCATGTGGACGGTCTGTGCTGTGCAAGAGCAGCATACACAGAGCTGAGCAGGTGACATGGGTGAACACCTATGGAGAAGCCTCAAATGCAAGGCTAACAAATTTCGGAGTGGGAAGCCAGTGGCAGTCCGGCATGATGAATATGATTCTGCAGTGGGTAAAGGGCTTTGAAGGAGGCAGGCAGGGAAATCAGCTAAGAGCCCAAAAATGTATGAAGACCTGGATTAGAGCAGAGGAGTAAGACTGAAAAGGAGGGGACCCTTGTTGGGGCTGATTTAAAAGAAAAGGTGACCTAAATTGGTATCTTGGTGGACTCAAGAAATGAAAAGAGAGAATAAAGTCCTTGGGGTGTCAAGCCATGAATGGCTAGGAGAATGGCAGCTTGAGTGAAAGACAAGACCCTTGAGAGGCAAAGCAAGTTTCAGAAGAGTAATAACGAAAGACATTTTCAGCTGTGGACAACAGCAGGGCAAAGATAAGCCAAGGAAACTGGACATGGATACTGAGAGAACAGCTCACACAGGTGACAATGATCAGCTCTTAGAAGTTACTCAGAGAAAGAAAAGCCCCACAAAGTCCTAGAGAATGTCCACAGTTAGGGAGTAAAAAGAAATAGAACCAGTAGGCCGGGTGTGGTGGCTCATGCCCATAATCCCAGCACTTTGGGAGGCCAAGGCAGGTGGATTACCTGAGGTCAGGAGTTCAAGACCAGCCTGAACAAAATGGTGAAACCCCATCTCTACTAAAAATACAAAATTAGCTGGGCGTGGTGGCGCATGTCTGTAGTCCCAGCCACCTGGCAGGCTGAGGCAGGAGAACTGCTTGAACCCAGGAGGCGGAGGTTGCAGTGAGCCGAGATTGCGTCATTGCACTCCAGCCTGGGCAACAAGAGTGAAACTCCATCTCAAAAAAAAAAAAAGATAACAGACAGTTGTATATAAATTGCAGATGGTGGTTCCTGGTGCCCTCAAGGTTGTACGTCTGAAGCCTAAAATAAAGTCTGCCTATCTAGAGGTGGCTGGTTCACGAGGTTGGTTGGTCAGTGCTGGTCACGAGGTTGGTAGTCAGTGACAGCTACCTGGAGAAGAGGAAGGAGAAGGCCAAGATCCACTACCAGAAGTAAAAACAGCCCATGAGGCTGCAGAAACAGGCGAAAGAGAATGTGAAGAAAACTGACAAATACAGAGGTCCTCAAGACCATGGGCTCCTGGTCTGAGCCCAATAAAGACTTCTTATTCCTCACACTTGGTCTGGCCTGCCCCTCCTCCATCACCGCACTGGGATGTGGGGGACCCAGGCGGCAGTCCAGGTACTGAAGGCAGCCTGGGACTTAGAAAGATGCGAAAGAGGAAAGGGCCTTAGTCACTGCCTTTCTGTAGTTATCTGAAACAATTCTAGGAGTTGTGCAGACATAACTTGCCATGACTTACTTGTTCATGAGACAGTTTATAAGAACAACTAGTTACTTCTGTTTCAATATTAGCAAAAGTGAGCTGGAACACTAATTGAAGGGGAGCCCTACCCTGTGAATGAGGCATCTATTTCCCACCTGGTCATATACTATAGACTGCACCTGCTAGGATGTGAGAAAACACACGGGGAGGATATGAGTTTGCTGTTGTACAAACATTATTTATAGAAGCAGAGACTGGGAAAATGTGCAACCAAAGGGGTTCCAGGTATTGCCCTTGTTCCTTCCCTGTACTTTGTAAACAGAAACAAATAAACTACTTTTACAGAGAGAGACAAAAAAAAAGGCCCAGTGCAGTGGTCCATGCTTGTAATCATAACTCTTTGGGAGGCTGACGCAGGAGGATCACTTGAGCCCAGGAGTTTGAGACCAGCCTGGGCAACATGGTGAGACTGCATTTCTACAAAAAAATTTTAAAATTTGCCGGGTATTGCAGGGCACACCTGTAGTCCCAACTACTCGGGAAGCTGAGGTAGGAAGATAGCTTGAGCCCACCAGGAGGTTGAGGCTGCAGTGAGCCATGATTGCACAAAAGTAATTTGCATAAGAGGCACATCATTTAAATATTTCTGACTTATTTGGCCTAGGGAAATTGTGAACAGAACCCAAGGGCCTATTTCACAAGAGGATATAGTTGATGTTCAGCTGCTGAAACTGTTCCATGACAGGCTGAAAACAGAAAAGTCTTAAGTTGCACAGCAGCATGATGAGGAATCTTCTGGAAATGCCTAAATAGGACAATCTATGGTAAAGGTATCACTTAGGAACATATACGTCTGTGTCACATCACTATAGTCCTTAAGCTGGAAGGGAAGATTTAAGAAGTAACGGTCGGAGGGGAATTTGGGGGGAAGTGAGTCCTAGGTAGTTATTCATGTGTCACTAATCTAAATCCAAACATTACTTACTTCCTGAAAATGTAAGGCTTGCCTGTATAACCCTGGACAGTGCAAGTGAAACTTCGGCCTCTGCTTAGCTTACAAAGACAAAGGATTGTTTCTATCACACTTCAACATTATATTCAGACACAGTCAAGGAAAGAAATTAACATAGGCATCAATGTAAGTGTGTTTCAATTTTATTTCAAACTATTTCAGGATGTGAAACCCAGGAGTTACACAAGATGGGATTGTGTCACTGCCAATTAAACAGGAAAGGTTTTGATAGGGATTCAACACTGTAATGAACAAGAACTCTAGCAGTGTAAGAAAGCCTGCAGTGGCCAAGAAGTTCAGTCAAGATTAAACTGAAATAGCAGGGTGTGTGGCTAACCAATACAACCCCCCTGGGGCTGTGTCTGCCACCCAAACTTGGTGCAAATTTCAGACTTTAATGAAAATAAAACTGAGTCACACTCAGCATGAGTGGGAGCTCAGAAAATGTCACTGAATGAGTACTTATCAAAAGTTTCTGTCCAAATGGACCTAAATCTTTTGTTTTTTAAGATCAAATCCCCACAGGAAACGTTCAGTGGTGTTTGCCTCCGAAGAAGGCTGCTAGAGGGTCAGGAGAGAGGAGTGTAGGGAGACTTATTTTCATTGCAGGACCTTTTTTGCCTCTTAAAGTTTGTATTATGTATATAAAATAACAATATAGAAATAACTAAAATAATTAAAGAAAAAAGTCCTAACCCAATGGCAAGAAGAAGACAAAGAGAGAGAGAAAAAGACTAGCAGTTCGACTGCTTTGGTTCCAAGAAATCATAGCTGGAAGATTCCTGAAAAAAGAACCATGTCTTACTCATCTTTCTTCAGGACTGAGCACAGTGCCTAGATCATATTAAGAGCTCAGTAAAGGTTGAAATGAAATAATAGCTCTCTTTTCCCACAAAGGGCCAATGGATGGATGCTATATAGTAAGATAAATTTCAGCAGAGTTTAAAACTTACTAATAGCTTGAATTGTCCAAACAGGAAATAGATCAGAGAGACAATGAGCTCTCCATTAGTAGAAGTGTTCAAGCATATATTGGATGATTATTTGCCATGTAATACTGCACAAAGCATTACTGTATCAGGCAGTCAAACAAGACCCGGGTTTAGCAAGCTTTTCCTGAAGAGGGCCAGATAGTAAATATTTTAAGGCACTGCAGGCCTCAAACAGTCTGTTGTGTATTTTATTTTTTTACAACCCTAAAAAAATGCAAAAAACATTCTTAGTTCCTGGACTACACAAAAAAAGGCCTCAGGCAGGATCTGACCCACAGGCTGTAGTCTGCTGACCTCTGGACTAAATGATCTTCCAAACCTATTATCCTTTGATTCTTTGAAGGTGCCAATAACGTATTTTGTTTTGAGGGAGACTGACATCTTTGGCATAATCTTTTTAAAGGGCAGTAAAGATCAGTGAGGGCTGCTGAGGGCGAAGGCCCGATTCTAAGGCCACATCTGCTGGTCTGCAATAGGCACCTTGTAACGCTGCAAATACTTCTTTATGAACTGGTAAATATAGTCTACTCAAAACATTCACACATCTCTCAGCATCATTAAGCCAAGACGAAGCTCATTTGATATTTATTGAGGCTCATAATGTTCCGGAAAGACTGCATCAGCAGCATTCTACATCCTAAGCAGGCATATGACTACACCTCTGATGGTTTCCTTATGCTTTCTCCCAGACCCCTGTTGTTGCCTTCTGACTTTTCTAGTCCTACCCCGCAGCCCTATCACTCCTCACCTGTGACTTGATGCTCCTTAACAGTGGCTCTCAGGCCCCCATGGCCTAGAGCCGACAGCCCCTATGTCTGAAAAGTGTTCCCTGTTTTCCCTCACCTTCCTTCTGTGACTGCCTGGCATTTTGAAAAGCCAGCTCAGAGGTGACCTGCTCGGGAAAGCCTTCTCAGAGGTGCCTTGTCTGTCTTCACTCCCCTCATACTCCTCCCCTGGCAGCTATACTTAATCACTCCTGGCTCTAAGCCACCTAGACAATTGGTATTGTTTTTCAACTCTTTGCTTACCTGTTTGCCTCCACCAAACTTGATTGTAAGTTCTACAAATATAGATCCTGGGTCATATTCCTTTCAATGTCCCTAGTTCCTTGCAGAGTGGCTCTCAAACATTACTAGGATGAATTTTAGAAACCTTTTATCAGCCAGACACAGTGGTTCACACCTGCATTCCAGCACTTTGGGAGGCTGAGGCAGGAGGACTGCTTGGGGACAGGAGTTCATGACCAGCCTGGGCAACATAGCAGGACACCATCTCTAGAAAAAATTAATTTACAAATAAAAATAATAATAATAATAATAAAAGGTTGGGTGTGGTGGCTCACACCTACAATCCCAGCACTTTGAGGGTCTAAGGCGGGAGGACAGCTTGAGCTCAGGAGTTTGAGAACAGCCTGGGCAACATGGGCAACATTCCTTCTCTACGAAAAAAAATTTAAAAGTTAGCTGGTAATGGTGGTGGCATGTGCCTGTGTTCCCAGCTACTTGGGAGACTCAGGCAGAGGATCGCTTAAGCCCGGGAGATTAAGGCTGCAGTAAGCCAAGACAGCACCACTGCACTCCAGCCTAGGTGACAGAGCCAGACCCTGTCTCAGAAAAGAAAAAAAAACCACACAAAACAACAAGGAACTCTCTATAGATATCCTCCCCAAAAGAAACAAAAGAAAGAAATAATCCAAACTTCTATGACTATGAGAACAAACCCCAGAAGCTAATTACCACAGAATATGGAGTAAGGAATGAAGAACATATGACGATATGCCATATAACTTAGGTCTCTAAACCTACTATTGTTTTTTCAGGACAAAGACTTTGGCGGGCAGGAAACATGCATACACAAATCAGTGCAAATAAAACCTTACTCAACTGCATATGAAAGTAGTCAAGAATAAATGTTTCTTTCTGAAAGAGTTCCAGTAGCTACTAGTGACAATATCTGGTCATTAAGATAGCATTTTAATGAAGAGATTAAAGTTAACATCAGCAGCAACGTGACAAACAGACACTGTGTGCTATCTGATAGAATGCCATGGAAAGAACACAGCATCTGTAGTGTTCGGATGAAAATACACAACCTGGATCTCATGGGAGGAAACATCAGATAAACCCAAGCTGAAAAACATTCTACAAAATGACCAGGATTATAGTCTTCAAAAGTGACAAGGTCTTAAAAGTCAAAGGAAGACAAGGAGTTGTTCCAGATTGAAAGACACCACAAAGACGTGACAGCTGGGGGCCACGTGTGATCCTGGAATGATGCTCCACTATAAAAGCGCATTATTGGGACTAAAACTGAATGGGAATCTCTGGGAGATGGATAAATGGAAGGTCTCTCTCTTATTCTTATAGTATTTCTGTAAGTTTGAAACTGTTCCAAAATAAAATAGTAAGAACAATTTGATCACCCAGACACACACAGCTTTATACTTTGTTCAACAGGCAAAACCAACCAACCTGACAGAAGTTACAATGGTGATTACAGGGTGAGGTGGGGCTACTGACGGAGAAGGCCATGAGGAAGGCTCCTGGGGAGATGGAAATATTCTATATCTTGAGCTGGGTGGTGGTTACAAGGCATATACCTATGTAAAAAGCCACAGGCTAAACATTTGCAATCAGTGCACTTTATGTGTGTTATCCATGAATAAAGAAGTAAAATAGGGCCAGGTGCAGCGGCTCACACCTGTAATCCCCGCACTTTGGGAGGCTGAAGCAGGAGGATTGCTTGAGCCCAGGAGTTCAAGACCAGCCTGGGCAACACAGTGGGCCCCCATCTCCACAAAAAATAAAAAAATTTGCCAGGCACCTGTAGTCCCAGCTACTTGGGAGGCTGAGGTGAGAGGATCACCTGCACCCAGGAGACTGAGTCTGCAGTGAGCCATGATTGTGCCACTGCACTCCAGCCTGAGTGACAGAGTGAGAACCTGTCTCAGGAAGGAATTTAAAAAAAAAAAAAAAAAAAGGCCGGGTACAGTGGCTCACACTTGTAATTCTAGCACTTTGGGAGGCCAAAGCAGCATGATCACTTGAGCCCAGGGGTTCAAGACCAGTCTGGGCAACACAGTGAGACCCCATCTCTATGAATAATTTTTAAAAATTATTATGGAGTGGTGGTGCACGCCTGTGGTCCCGACTACTCAGAAGGCTGAGACGGGAGGATCACCTGAGCCCAGGTAATCCAGGCTGCAGTGAGCCATGACTGCACCACTGTATTGCAGCCTGGGCAACAGAGCAAGACCCTGTCTCGAAAAATAAAATAAAATAAAAAAGTCGAATAAAACTCCTATCTTTAAACTATACCAGTCCTACGAAGAGAACCCAACAGTTAACAGATGACCTACTTAAATTTAGCTTTGGTAAAAAGCAAGTCATTACTCTAAATAAGGAGCCTAAATGGGAAATCATTTCCATAAAGTTTTCTGGCATTTTGTGATTAAAGAAGCTAAGGATGGAAGCATTTTGGCCTGGCTGAATTAATTGAAGCAGAAGTGCTTCCTGGAGTGAGACTGCCCAACCATTCTCCCTCTAGGATTGGACACAGCAATTATCAAGCCAGTGTAGAATTTTTTAAAATGAAGACGTGTAGGATATTTTTTAAATGAAGAAATACAGGGCCGGGCGCGGTGGCTCAAGCCTGTAATCCCAGCACTTTGGGAGGCCGAGACGGGCGGATCACAAGGTCAGGAGATCGAGACCATCCTGGCGAACCCGGTGAAACCCCGTCTCTACTAAAAAATACAAAAAAAAACTAGCCGGGCGAGGTGGCGGGCGCCTGTAGTCCCAGCTACTCGGGAGGCTGAGGCAGGAGAATGGCGTGAACCCGGGAGGCGGAGCTTGCAGTGAGCTGAGATCCGGCCACTGCACTCCAGCCTGGGTGACAGAGCGAGACCCCGTCTCAAACAAAAAACAAAACAAAAACAAAAAAAAAAAAAAAAAAAAAGAAGAAATACAGGATTTTTTAAATGAAGAAGTAATTCACTTTAAAGTGAAGAAGTAATTGTAGAAAATAAACAACAGAGGGAGAGAAAAAAGCAAAAAAACAAAGCCAGGTGCGGTGGCTCATGCCTATAATCCCAGCACTTTGGGAGGCCGAGGCGGGTGGATCACGAGGTCAGGAGGCCAGGACCACCCTGGCTAACACGGTGAAACCCCGTCTCTACTAAAAATACAAAAAATTAGCCGGGCGTGGTGGCGGGCGCCTGTAGTCCCCGCTATTCGGGAGGTTGAGGCAGGAGAATGGTGTGAACCCGGGAGGCGGAGCTTGCAGCGAGCAGAGATCGCACCACTGCACTCCAGTCTGGGCAACAGAGCAAGGATCCATCTAAAACAAACACACAAGCAAACAAAACAAAAACAAAAAGAATCTGTCTTTAGGGGAAACTAGACACATAGGCCACTAGTTTCCATAAACCAGTCTGACAATGTTAAAAATTATCACACTCTAATTTTTCAGTGTGTGTTTTAGTTTTTTGTCTGTTTGCTTTAGGAGAGCAGGGGAGTTTTTTTCTGTTTGTTTGTTTTTGAGACAGAGTCTCGCTCTGTCGTCCAGGCTGGAGTGCAATGGCGTGATCTCAGCTCACTGCAACCTCCGTCATGTGCCACCATGCCCAGCTAATTTTTGTATTTTTAGTAGGGTTTCATTATGTTGGCCAGGCTGGTCTCGAACTTCTGACCCCAGGTGATCCACCTGCTTTGGCCTCTCAAAGTGCTAGGATTATAGGAGTGAGCCACCGTGTCCACTATGAGCAGGGGAGTTTTTAATGGTTCAGGGAAAGGATGCTAAAAGCAGAGGTAATGTAATGCAGTCAGGTATCTGGTCCTTCAGTCAGATAAACCCGAGTGTGGATTCCACCTCCACCTCCCATTGGCTGAGAAGCCTAAGGCAGGTTAGGGCGGGTTCCTTCACCCCCCTGCACCTGGATTTACTCAGGTGTAAGATAAAGACAGGTATACCTACTCCAGAACTTGCTGGGAGGGCTAAATGTTTGTGACGTGCTTATTACAGTGCCTGGCATACAGCAAGCAGTCAATAAACGGTAGCTGCTGGTAGTTTTTCTTGTCGCTGCCCCATATTAGCCAACAATGCCTGACTAATGTGGTTCCTATTCCCCATGCTCACTATGAAAATTTCCTCTGCCTAAAACACACCTCATTTAAAGCCTACCTCCCTCAAAAGAGCGCTGCAATCACAACAGAGGCTTAATTAAAAGGAAATGGTCAGTCTCCCACTACAGGTCATCAAGAAGTCCAAAAGAACAAGTTCTAAAGGGCAGCGAGCACTCAGTGTCCGATTTCTCTGAGCCCATGTGGGGCCATTCACTTAGCAGAAGTGCCAGAATAACTGCAATTTGGCCCTGAAGTGCCTTCTCTGGGCCAAAATGGAACACATAGAGCAGGCTTCTATTCTCATTTTCCCAGCTGCGGGGCTGCAAGCTCTGGCAGTCATTAAAATAAGCACCAAACCACATGACCAAGCCCCGCTGACAAACAGCATATGTTCTTAGCTGCTGATGTGTAAAAAGGAGGTGGAAATCACCAGATGTGGGGAGGGGGCTGCTTTGGCATATGGAGCCAATGTACATTTTACAGACAAATGATGCTTCTGCAACCTCATGAGTTTCGGAAACAATCTGCAAGGCTGTTAAAGAGGGAGGTTTAAAGCCTTCTCTTCCAAAAGAAGGAAAAAAGTTCTAAACTTAGAAGAAAGAGTAGGCTCTACCGGAAGATGAGAACTCAGGACTCCTACAGGGAAACCAGCTGGGTATGGAAACCTCACTTCCTTTTAAAAGTTGCATTAGAGTCAAGATGTCCCTGAGCCAAACTAACATCTCCACAAGACATCAAGTCATCAAGCCAGACAAATGGGTCTGTGATTGTGCTTTCAGGTGATTTCTGTGGTAACAGGTGATCACACTGGCAGTTAGGAAAATTGCTATGATGGGTGAGTTGTCCTCCTCACCTCCAAGCCACCTCTGAATCAACAGGATTTCTTCTTCAGTGGGTCAACCAGGGAACAAGCAGTCACATCCACAGTCTTCAAACTCTATCTGTCCTTCTCATTGGTTACTTCCAGGAGCTGTTTTTCTTTTATTTTGGTTTCCTTCTGCTATAATATCCTTCACCTTCACATGCAATCTGGTGTCCATCAGCCTGAGTTTTTGAGAATGGATGCACTGGATACCAGCATTATGGGGTCTGAGAAGCCTACATGGGAGGGATAGTGACAGCTGAGAAAATGTGGGAAAGAGGAGAGAGGAAGTAATACTGCCAGGAAGATGGAGGGCAGTGTGTCTCCTTCTGAGTCCTTTTGTTACCTCCACTGATCAACAGTGTTGCCCATTCCTCTGTTCATCTGAGAGACAGTCACCTGGATTCGTCTGAATCACTGTGGAGCCCTATGCCAACCAACAACTAAAATCTAAGATGGTTTCCTAAAAGCTGGCTGAGTTATGAAGGCTTGCTTCTAAAAAACAACATCTCTGTGGTTTTCATTTCTGGTGATCTTTAAAGAATCCTAAGAAATGAGAGAGGTACTGAAAAACTGGCTCGAACAAAGGCCTGATTTCAGATTTTCAAAATGTTTGATTTTTCTTTTTTTCTTTTCTTTCTTTTTTTTTTTTTCGAGACAGAGTTTCACTCTTGTTGCCCAGGTTGGAGTGCAATGGCATCTCAGCTCACTGCAACCTCCACCTCCCACGTTCAAGCGATTCTCCTGCCTCAGCCTCCCGAGTAGCTGGGATTACAGGCGCCCGTCACTACGCCCAGCTAATTTTTTATATTTTTAGTAGAGATAGGGTTTCACTATATTGGCCAGGCTGGTTTCAAATTCCTGACCTCAGGCGATCCACCTGCCTCAGCCTCCCAAAGTACTGGGATTACAGGTGTGAGCCACCGTGCCAGCCTGATTTTTCAAAGATAAGAATAAAGATGGGTTCTAAAGACCACTGGATGGAAGTTTTGCTCCCAGGATAGGCCCATATGGGCCACTCTAGTCCACTTAGCGCCTTTGTACAATCAGAAAATTACACTCGTTTCAAGATTTTACTTCCTTTAGAGAAATGTTGTAATATACTGATTAGGTTAGCTCAAGACATAGTAGCCTTCTCTGCCACTGTCATTACAAAAGTGCACCCACAATACCTACGATATAAATGGAACGCCCTTTGATGTGGCCTCTTGTGCAGTGCACAGCCTACATAACTGTATGAGGCAGCCCTAAGTCATCACAAGAGGCCAATATGGTTTCTCTAAGAAAAAGTCATGACAGAGTAACTGCATTCCTACCTTGATCAGGGAAGAATCATAGACACAGGACACACAGGTCTCAGAAATGTCTCTTACAAGGTTGCTCTAGAAATCCTGGTAGACAAGATGAAGATACAGGAATTGAATCCTGACATAATTAGAGGGATTAAGAACTAGTAAAACAATCTTATTCAAAGGATCTTGGTTACTGAATTAATTAATGTTAATTAGAAAGGAGCTAATAGCAGCAGGTCTTTGGCTTGGTCTCTGGGCCTGTCCAATTTATTTTATTTATTCACATGAATGAATATTTATCAACATTTACTAAGTATTTCATGTGCACTGAACCCTATGCTGGGGCTAAAAGCAGGGGGAATAGGCAAATAAATAAATATAGTCAATATTCTTATTGCCATATTTTATCAATAGCTTGGATAATGATGTAGATTTGCTTATCAGTTTCATACACATCATGACACAAGAAGAAACAGGCAATACAAGTGACTAAAATTCAGGATAAAAAAAGATTCCGACCATCTGGAATGGCAGGCCTATTTTAACAAGATTTGAAATTTTATAGCGGTAAATCTAGGGCTTTAAATCTAAGTTCAAGAAAACAATTGGACAAGGCAGATGGTCTACTAGACCGGAAAGAGCATAGGTTCATAAGCCAGAGAGACCTGAGTTCACATTCTGTCTCTGCTACTTTCTAGCCACACCACCTTGGACACGTCATTCAACTTCTCCGAGTCTGTTTCCTCTTCTGTTAGACAGGGATACGATACCACCTACTGTGCAGAATTATTGTGAGGATTCAACTAGAAAATGCATACATCTGGCCCATAGGAGGCACTCAAAAAGCAGGACTAACATCATATTGTTTACCAATAACATGCCTGGCCAACATGGCGAAACCCTGTCTCTACTAAAAACAAAAAAGGGCCAGGCATGGTGGCAGGTGCCTATAATCCCAGCTACTTGGAAGGCAGAAGGTTGAGAATTGCTTGAACCCAGGAGGCGGAGGTTGCAGTGAGCTGAGATCGCACTACTGCACTCCAGCCTGGGTGATAGAGCAAGACTCTGTCTCAAAAGAAAAGAAAAGAAAAGAAATTGGGGTTTCCATTATAGTTATTTCTTCAATAAACAGTTACGTTATATACTTGTCCCTGTGCTACATTTCAGGGTTCAATGGCCAAAAAAACTACGGTCCCCACCTTTAAAGAGCTAACAATTTTGAAGCCAAAACAGACGGCAAAACAGAAGAGGAATCAGAGTATAGCAATTTGGAGGTAAAACAAATACAGTGTAGCCTGGTGTTGGTATAAAATGTTACAGGAGGAAGGACATCTAAATTAGACTGATGAGGCAACAGTGTTTCCTATAGAAACCCTTAAGCTAAGGTGTGTTTGTTTGTTTGTTTGTTTGTTTGTTTGTTTGTTTGTTTTTGAGATGGAGTCTTGAGACACAGTCTTGCTCTGTCACCCAGGCTAGAGTGCGGTGGCGCAATTTCGGCTCACTGCAACCTCCGCCTCCTGGGTTGAAGCGTTTCTCCTGCCTTAGCCTCCTGAGGAGCTGGGGTTACAGGCACCCACCAACATGCCTGGCTAATTTTCGTATTTTTAGTAGAGATGGGGTTTCACTATGTTGGTCAAGCTGGTCTCGAACTCCTGACCTTGTGATCCGGCCACTTCAGCCTCCCAAAGTGCTGGGATTACCGGTGGGAGCCACCACACCTGGCCAAGCCAAGGTTTTAAGAATGTCCTATAGAAACCCTTAAGCCAAGGTGTTAAGAACATCCAAGTAGATTCTCAACAGGGGCCCTATTGGCATGTTGGATGGGACAATTCTTTTTTGTTTAGAGCTATTCCTGCACATTGCAGAATGTTGAGCATCTCTGGCTCTCTCTCTCAATAAATGCAGTAATGCCCTCTGGTCAATGTCACAAAACAAAGCAAAATAAAACAGCTCCACAAACTTCCAAACTCGCTGTTGATGGTTGGGAAAGGGGCGGGGGGGGGGGGGTTAGATGGCAGCACTAGCCCCATGCAAGGACCCCTGGATTAGGAGGCTAGAGGCAGGAACTGGGGACTCTCCAGGCAAAGGAAGGACGCTGACTCAGCTCCACATCAACTACAGAAACACCCCATGGCCTCTGCATAAGCTTAGAATTTTCTTGGCCACCTCCACATATCCATCATCTAGTGATTTTCTTTGCTCACTTTTCAAATCACAGCTCAATCATCACTTCTGAGGGAAGCCTTCCCTGACTCCCTCAGCTTCTGATTAGGTTGATCCTCCTGTATTCTAGTTCTCAAAAAGCACCAACTACCTCACCTTCATAGCACGTACGCAGTTATCCTCCTCGGTAGAATAAAAATTCTATGAGAAAGGAAAAATGTCAGCTTCCTATTTTCCCACATTCATCAATGTTTTTCTAGCACCTGACTTAGCACCTCATAGGTGCCCAATAAATACCTGATGACTGAAACAATGAATAAATGAAAATTCTATGAGAAAGGAACCGTGTCAGCTTCTGATTTTCCCCTATTCATCGTTGTTTTTCTAACACCAGTCTTAGCACCTCATAGGTGCCCAATAAATACTTGTTGATGACTGAAACAATAAATGAATGAACCAGGATGGTATGTTTGAGAAAATACAAACGAGTTCTGTTGCAGGAAGTCAGGGACCCCGAACCGAGGGACCAGCTGGAGCAGTGGCAGAGGAACATAAATTGTGAAGATTTCATTTTAATATGGGCATATATCAGTTCCCAAATAATACTTTTATAATTTCTTACACCTGCCTTTACTTCAATCTCTGAACATAAATTGTGAAGATTTCATTTTAATATGGACATTTATCAGTTTCAAAAATTAATACTTTTATAATTTCTTATGCCTGTATTTACTTTAATCTCTTAATCCTGTTACCTTCATAAACTGAGAATGTACATCACCTCAGGACCACTATTGTGTTAACTGTACAAACTTATTGTAAAACATGTGTGTTTAAACAATATGAAATCAGTGCACCTTGAAAAAGAACAGAATAAGAGTGATTTTCATGGAACAAGGGAAGACAACCATAAGGTCTCACTGCCTGCAGGGTCAGGCAGAATACAGCCATATTTTTCCTCTTGCAGAGAGCCTATAAATGGACGTGCAAGTAGGGAAGATATTACTAAGTTCTTTTCCTAGCAAGAAATATTAATAATTAAGACCCTGGGAAAGGAAAGCATTCCTGGAGGGAGGTCTATAAATGGCGACTCTGGAAGTGTCTGTCTCATGAGGTTGAGATAAGGACTGAAATATGCCCTGGTCTCCTGCAGTACCCTCAGGCTTACTAGGATTGGGAAACCCTGCCCTGGTAAATTTGAGGTCAGACTGGTTCTCTGCTCTCGAACCCTGCTTTCTGTTGTTTAAGATGTTTATCAAGATAATATGTGCACCGCTGAACAAAGACCCTTATCAGGAGTTTCTGATTTTGTCCTTGACCTGTTTCCTCAGAAGCATGTGATCTTTGTTCTCCTTTTTGCCCTCTGAAGCATGTGATCTTTGTGACCTACTCCCTATTCGTATAGCCCCTCCCCTTTTGAAGTCCTTAATAAAAACCTGCTGATTTTGCAGCTCAGGTGGGCATCACAGTCCTACCGATATGTGATGTCACCCCCAGAGGCCCAGCTGTAAAATTCCTCTCTTTGTACTCTTTCTATTTCTCAGCCGGCTGACACTTACAGAAAATAGAAAGAACCTACGGTGAAATATTGGGGGCAGGTTCCCCCAATAGAGTTCTATATGGCAGCAAGCAGAGGCACATGGGGCAGAGTAGATGGACCATGCCATAAAAGCAGGCAAAGGCCATATCATGAAAAGCCTTATGTGAAAAGCTATGCATTTGTGTTTCTGCATAGATCTCTATCGTAGTAAAGGCAATCCATAGCAGTGAGGACTGGACTCCTGAGGCAGGGCAACCAGCTGGGAGGCTGTGCAGAAAGACAGGTGGGAAGGGAGGGGGGCCTGAACTGAGGGAGCAAGGGAGGAAATGGAGGCGATGTGTGTCAGGAGATAGCAACAAAGTCAAATCTATAGAACTCTGATGAATGCCTGGGCTTGAAAGATGGAAAGGAGGGATAGTACCAGAGGAAGAGTCTGAGATGACTCTCAGGGTTCTGTTTTGGATGACTAAATGGAAGGAGGGGAACTGGCAAGATTTAAGAACAGAGAAAGAACGGCAGGTTCAAAGGGAAGATGAGGAGCTTAGTTTTAGACTTGTTTGAGTTTGAGGGTAGCACTCAGGAGAGATCTGGGCTCATGATACAGAACAGGGGTCACGAGCATATAAACAAGTTTGAAGCTGGGGTTGAGAAGAACATAGTAGAGGGCAGAGTCTTGGCAAAAAATGGCATGTGAGGGACAAAGGGGAAGAAAAGAGCCCACAATGGAAACTGAGGGACAAATGGCCAGAGAGATAATACAAAGTAGGACTGGGTTTTCATAAGTGAGGGGCAAGGTCAGCAATGTCAGATGTGCCAAGAAAAATAAGGAAGGAAAAGTGGTCAGATATTCTGGCTATGTTGAGGTCTGATGACTTTGGGGAGTGGTGGGACGAGAGCAAGATTGTAGCCATGACTTAGGGAAGTAGAGGTAGCAACTCTAGATAACTCTTCCAAGAAAGGTGGCTGGGTAAAAGAGGCGTGACAGGGTGCAGCATAGGTTAATCGGAGGGTTTTTGTTTTTTCCAAAACGAGAGTAAACAGAGAATATTTAAATGAGAAGGGTTGATGAAACAGGAAAGAAAATGAACAAATGATGGAACCCAGTCCTTGAGGCAAAGGAGGAGATAGGATCTCAAGCACAAATAGAGGACTCAGTCTTAAACACCATCTCTTTCACAGAATTAAAGGTAAAAAGATAGGGTCAGCTAAAGATCAGCTGGCAAAGGATAGAAGAGGAAGTTGAGACGCCTTAATTGATGGCTGCAACTTAGTGGAGCAAAAGTCAAGGTAGGAGGTTGAGGAGAGGAATGAATATGTGGAAGAGGAGTGAATATGTGGAAGACATAAAGGGAAACAGGCAAGTGACCTGCCTGAGGATATGGGGAGGGCTGAGCCATGCTGAGGGCCTATTTGGTGGCACACTAGTGTAATAGTGTCAAAAGCACAATGTGTCTACTATGGAGCTGGCAGGGCTTTAGGTTACCACCAGAAAAGTGCAGTCTTGCTCTGCATGGTTAGAGTCCTCAAGGAAAGAGAACTCCCTTTCTGTACCACACACTCAAACAGAGGCTGACAAACCGGAGCAAGTTCAAGGATGGTAACTGGGGTGAAGGTGTGAGGAAATCCCAAAAGTGATCATTCTGAAGCTGGTCTGAGACAGAGTGAATAGGCTGTTCCTTAGTCTGCCAAGATCATGGAAATACATATTGATTACCAATTAACAGAGCAGCACCTCCAGTATTTATTCTCCCTTGATTATACAATCAGGCCTTAATTGCACTGGAGAAGGGTGGGGAGATCAGGAGACAGAAAGAGGAGAGGAAGCGGTGGCTCATGCCTGTAATCCCAGCACTTTGGGAGGCCAAGGCGGGCGGATCACGAGGTCAGGAGATCGAGACCACCTGGCTAACAGTGGAACCCCGTCTCTACTAAAAAAATACAAAAAGTCAGCCAGGCATGGCGACAGGTAGTCCCAGCTACTCGGGGGGCTGAGGCAGGAGAATGGTGTGAACCTGGGAGGCGGAGCTTGCAGTGAGCCCAGATCGCGCCACTGCACTCCAGCCTGGGCAACAGAGTGAGACTCCATCTCAAAAAAAAAAAAAAGGAGAGGAAGACATTGGTGAACTTCATTTCCATGGGTAGAAGTGGACGACAGAGGCAAACTGACTTCCAAATAAAATCAAGAGGTCAGGGCTAATCAATCAGAGACACTAGTCAAAGAATTTTGTTACTGCTTAATTCCACACAGCAAATTCATTTCTGCCCTCCCGCCACCAAGATACTGATTCTTGTCTCCTTCCTCTGTTTCATCCCATCAGTTACCAAAGTCCAGCAAATTCCACCTCCTTAATCTCTCAACTCCTCCCACCTCTCTCCATCTCCACTGTCACTGCCTTCATCCAGATCTTCATCCTGATATCTGGATCACTGCAACTGTACCCAACTGGTCCCCTGCTTGTCTTCTTCTGTCCAGTGTAACCACCACATTGCTGCCTGGGTAATTTAAAACACGAGAGGATGTCCCACCTGTTTTAAAATCTTCAGTGTCCTGCTCTCCACCCCCACCCCCACATTTTAGAGTCCAAACTTCTAGGCCTGGCAGTATTAATGACTACTGTTTATTATTTATCATCTACCAGTGCCAAGTGAGTAATATATCACCTCATTCAGTTTTTATTTCCCCTTCACAGAGATGAGGAAACTGAAGCTTAGAAAGGAAGTGACTTGCCCAGGGTCACAAAACTAGTTCAGTGGCAATGCGAATACTGGCACGCAGCTATCTTGGATCCCAAAGTCTATGTGCTCTTAACATGCTACTGTCCACAGGGTCCTTCACGATGTGGCCAGTGCTTACCTTTCCAGTCACCTCTCATCCTACACCTCCACACTGCCACTCCGGTGAACCACAAGCAGGCCATGCATTCTCACCTCTAGCCCTTTGCTCATACCACTTCGAACCACTCTTCACCTGTAAAATCTTGTTCATCCTTTAGGTCTTGGCTAAAGCAGCACTTCCTCACTGAAACCTTTTTTGATGAGTCAGCCTGACTTATGAGTACCCTAAGTTATCCTCTACCAAACCTCCGTAATAGCTCCATACCATACCGTTGCTATCTCCTTGACTTAAAAAAAGGTAAACTCTTTGGGGACAGGGATGTGTATCTTACTCATTTTTGTATTCCCAGCTTGCAGTGCAGTGCCAGACACACAGCTGAAGCTCAATAAATGTTTATTCTCTATAATGAGATGCTGGCTGGGAACAGAAAAGGGAACCTATGGTTGAATAATGGAAAGTCCAGTACTCAGCTCTTAAAGGATTTCAAAATCATGTCACATGAGGGCAGGAAGGAGCTGGCCAAGATAAACGGAAGGGGAAGGGGAGATGTTCTAAGCAGCAGAAGCAAAGGGCTATAGGTGAGACACACCTGCAAGCAGCTTAACAAGACTGGAGCAGTGTTGGGGGATGGGAGAGCAGTTCAGCAACATGAGCCATTCCAAGACTGGCCTTTTTTTTATTCAAGTGTTAGGTCATTTCCTCAGGGAAGCTATCCCTGACCAGCTAGCTTTTATGCTTCCCCCAATTACTCTCCATCCCATGACCCTGTTTCTTTTTGTAGTACGTTTCAGAATCTGAAACACCTACCAACCCTCATTGACAATGCCGCCACCGCTGGCACCACCACTATTATTAGAAGGTGCCATGAAACAGGGTTCTTTTTCATCTTATTTTACTGATAGATCACCAGTGCCCACAATAATGCCAGGCAATAACAGGCAAATACGTGTTTCATTCATTCATCCAACAAATATGTATTGAGCATATATAAAATGCTAGGCATTGCTCTATATGCTGGGGATATAACAAAACACGACAAAATTTGCTGTCGTCGTTAAGTTTACTATCAGCAAATACGTTAAATATGCTTAGCCTAGAGAAGAAAAAGTGAGAGGAAGACGACAAACTAGCAGCTTTCAATGACGTATAGGGCAATTAAATGCAGGGATGACTCCAAGAGCCTAAAGAAGGAACAGTGAGCTAAGACTACTGAGTAGCTGCTTTCAGCTCAACCTAAGACTCAGAACTGGGGAAGGACCAAACAGGAGCAACCAGAAGTAGAAAGCTTTCTGTCACTGAAGATATCTGGCCAGTGGGCAGAGGTGTCAGAGAAAAAAATCTAAGTAGACAATGAAAAAGGGAGCCTGGGATCCACAGGTCCCAAACTGGCAGCCACAGATATGACTGGTTACAGCTGAACAGCGTTTTGTAAAAATTGAGTTGCCAATGTTTTTAAAAAACAGAATTACTTGCCAATTTTTTAAAAATGGCATCAGTCGCCAGTGTTTAAAAATCAGGAAATTGCACGCACGTGCACACACACACAGTTTGGCTTTTACTTCTCCAACATCATGCACGTTAGTACTGTACTTATAAAATTCATTTCGGTAAAATTAAAAGTTTGACTCCATTTCTGACAAATGTTCTAACACCTGCATTTACCTTACCGGATTGATTCTTATTGTGCATTATTTTTTAACCCCGTAACCAAGGAATCGAGAATCTTCTTTCTCAGAAAGTAAACTTATTTAACCTCCTCACTTAACAAATGACGGAGTATCATTCCCATTTTACAGATGAGGAAAAAGCAGCTTAAAAGAGGAAGGAACGTGCGAGAGACAGCAAAGCCAGACACAGCCAGGCTAGGAATCCAAATGTCCTATCTCCCGTGGTCCAACACTGAAGATTCTGAGCATTGCCTACCAAGAAGACAGGAGGGGCTGACTTAGGAAATTAGCACGAGCTTCCTAGTCAGAAGACCCCGGACTGAACCAGTCTGAGGGGACGCGGCTACAGACGAAGGGCGCCAGCCGTAATCAGTGAGTCCCTGGAGGAGGAAGGACCACCCAGAAGCTGGCAGAGGAAGACCCTGAGACCTGCTGTGACCCTCGCCCTCCCTGGAGAGCTCGCCCCTTGACTCCAGGCTTCCAAAACCGGCCCAGCAAGCCCCCACTACACCCTCGCTCGCCGCTGCTCACTTACCGCCGCTCAACTTCCGGCAACCACAGCTTTCTCTGAGGCGCGCGCCCCGATGACGCAACGCGGCCCTGCCCGCGCCTGCCACCAGGAAGCGGCGCGCGTGCGCAGAGGACCAGAGGCAAGCCGGAGAAATGCGCCCCTAGCACCAGGCTAAGTGGGAGGAACTTGAGCCGTGGGGAGGGCGGGGCATCAGGGGGAGGCGATGGAAAGTGTCTCCCTCACCAGGTGTCGGAACGTCTACATTCCCTTCGGGCTTTTAAGAAAGTGCCCCACGTTCTCTCTTTTGATTTCAGAGGATAACAGGAATGCTCACCATGGCCATTCTCCGGGAGAGGCGACATCAAACGCAACACAGGGGCCATGAGGGTGGCAGGTGTGGAGAGCCAGGAGATGAGAATTTTAGTAGGAAAAGGCCGGTGAACGTCGACAGTGACCAACTTGCCTTTTCTAAACCAGCCATCATATTCATAGCTCCTCACTGTAAGTGAGATGAAGTTATTCCCTCTCAATACTTGTTGGTTAGATACTATGCGCGTGCGAAGCACTGGACAGGTGTTAAAGATACAGCAGTGATTATGACAAGTTTCTCTATCTGGCCTGTAAGGCCTTTCACAAGTTAACTTTGATATACCACTCTAGACTCATAAGAACGATGACTGCTGTTAATTTACTAGCCACCATATGTTCAGGGTTTTACGTCTCTAATCCTCACAAGAGTCCTGAAAGGTATCGTCAAGTTACATATGAAAGAACAGAATCTAAGAAAAGTTAGGTGGCTTGCTGAAAGTTAAAGGGCTTTTGGGCCAGGAACATAATCTGAAGTCTGTTTGATTCTGGCAAATAAGAAAACAAATCCAGACTAATAAGGATACTTATTAGAAAGGATTACTGCAAGAAATGGGAGAGGTAGGAGAGAAGGAACTGTGCAATAGCAGAGGGAGACTATTGCAACAGAGAGATCACTCTAACCAAAAAATCCTCAGATGTTTCAATAGTTAGGAAAAAAGAGGGTTCCCCCACCCCCAACACTCCCCAAAGGCAGGTAAACAACGCTAGAAACAACCGAATATGGAAAGTGGGATGAAGAGGTGGCTTGATCAGATATTAGATCAGAGAATGTTTTATCTTGAGACCAACCTATTCTCAGGAGGGGTTGTGTGCTAGCTCAAGCTGAGAGTGGGTTAAAGTAAGGAGCCTGGGGAAAGGAAAGAAGCTTAACCCAAGTTTGGTTCATAAGCATTTTTTCCATCTGGTCAATGGAGACAAGCAGTTCTGTAATCATTTATGAGGCAAAGAATGGGAATTCAGAAGGACTGTGTTTGACCTTGCCACAGTAAACAAGGGAGGCAACCATGAGTCATTTAAGTGACATGAGAATGGTATTTCTTTGTAGTGAACACTTTCTGAAGCACAAAAAGGTTAAGAAAGATTTCTTTTTTTCTTTTTTTTTTTTTTTTTGTGACAGGGTCTCCCTCTGTCACCCAGGATGGAGTACAGTGGAGTGATCATAGCTCACTGCAGACTCAACCTCCTGAGCTCAAGGGATCCTCCCACCTCAGCCTCCTGAGTAGCTGGGACTACAGGTGCAAGCCATCATGCCAGGCTAATTTTTTCATTTTTTGTAGAGACTGGGGTCTTGCTATGTTGCCAAGGCTGGTCTTGAACTCCTGGACTCAAGTTATCCTCCCACCTCCACCTCCCAAAGTGCTGGGATCACAAGTGTGAGCCCCCTTGCCCAGCAAGAAGGATTTCTTTTTTCTTTTTCTTTTTTTTTTTTTTTTTTTTTTTTGAGATGGAGTTTCACTCTTGTTGCCCAAACCGGAGTGCAATGGTGCAATCTCGGCTCCCTGCAACCAAACAGTAGGGATGTCACCTCCTATATGAAGGCATACCTCATATGCACCACCTCTAGGCTTTACTCTATTGAGCATATATGAGCCTAAGTTAAAGTTAGTTCTTTATAAGTTTGACTCCACTGCTGGGTTTTGTGATTTTATAGTGAACACCTTTTAGAGCTTCTGCCCAACTCACAGTAATCCTTGCTTCTCTGGGAACTGCTGATTCTCCAGCTATGTTTGTACCACCTGTGCCATCCCAGCCTCTACCCCCTCCAGAGTTGACTGAAGTAAAGCGGACACAGGACGATTCTTTATCCTGAGTTTGGGACTTTTGAACTGATGTTCATAGAGTGGGAATAGGATTAGTTTATGTAGATCATTGGCAGTATCCTAGAGAGGGAGTTTCCTTGAATTCTTAGCTTGAGATTCCTATGGCTGACTTGACTCAAGCCCTCCTCAAAGCAAAGTCATCCAAAGCATCACTAGATTCCACAAAGCATGCCATGCTATGTGGCTTGAACATTTGTCCCCTCCAAAACTCATGTTAAAATTTAATTGCCATTGTGATCATATTGGGAGGTGGGATCTTTAAGAGGTGTTTAGGTCATGGGTTTCCACCCTCATGAATGCACTAATGCGGTTATCATGGGAATGAGTTCCTTATTACAGGAGCGGGATTGCTCCTTTTTGGTCTCTCTTGCCCTCTCTTTGCTCTTTCATCATGTCATGATGCATCAGGAAGGTCCTTACCAGATGCCAGCACCTTGATATTACACTTCCCAGCCTCCAGAATTGTGAGCCAATAAATTTCTGTTCATTATAAATTACCCAGTCTGTGATATTCTGTTATGGGAGCACAAAACAGACTAAGACACTCTAGTAACTATTCACAAAGTTGATTTCTGTCACTTGCAAACCTGAAGTAGCTCCACAGGGTTGAAATCATGTCTTTCTGTCTCAGGTCAGACATTGTCTCCTAACGGCCTAAGAAGTGCTGGAAAAATATTTGTTAATTAACAGATAAGGTCTGGGAATCCAAAATAGATATGGGGACCAGAGCTAATGATTGCTCAGATGACAAATGAGGCTTCCTTGTTAGCAGGAAGATAGGGTGAGGCTAAGGAAGAAGACCTGCCTCTACTGCCTGGAATGGGGTAGGCAGACCACTGGGGCTCCAAGACCATGGAGCATTAAGAAGGATGCAGACCCAGGAGCCTTAAAAAGGCAGAGAATGTTCTCAGACACAGCAGGGTCACGAGGCCCTGTGACACTTATTCACAGCTACAGTGATTCAGGTCAATCCACCTTCATCATTTGTCTTGCATCTCAGTTGAGGAGAGTACATGCTCCCCACAATGAGAACTATATGTCACATCAAGCTAGGCTTTGAAAGCCTGACAAATTGTGGAATGATAGATATTGGCAAATAAGATCTTTAACAGCATGTTTACTTTATTTATTTTATTTTATTTTATTTTATTTTATTTTATTTTATTTTATTTTATTTTATTCAGAGGCTCTCTTTGTCACCCAGGCTGGAGTGCAGTGGCCCAATCTTGGCTCACTGCAGCCTCAACTTTCTGGGCTCAAGTGATCCTCCTGCCTCAGCCCCCCAAGTAGTTGGGACTGCAGGTTTGCATCACAGGACCTGGCTAATTTTTGTATTTTTAGTAGAGACAGGGTTTCACCATGGTGCCCAGGCTTGTCTCGAACTCCTGGACTCCAGCCATCTGCCTGCATCAGCCTCCCGGTGTGCTGGGATTACAGGCATGAGCCACCATCCCTGGCCAATAGCATGTCTCTATGGCACTTAGGGTGCATAAACAGCCAGGAGCATCCCAGCATCTTTTTCATGCTGAGTTAAGACTATTAAATCCACCTCCTGGAAGTCCATGCAGTGCCCATCTTCAAAAGAGGTCAGAAATTGTCCACAAATCAAGTAGCCAAATGACCAATTTATTAAATGGACAATTTGCAAGCTCATAGATTTTCTGAATGAACACTTTGCTAACATTACCAATGTATAAGGTTTATAGCAATTTCTATTGAAGGGAAGGGCTTCACAAACTTTTAAAGATTGATGTGATACTGTGATTGACAGGTTTACATTTTATTTTCAGAGGAGCATTTTAAGGAATTTTCTATTTATCAAAATATAAGGGTGGTTTATTCTGCCTTTGAATATATTTAACATATGAATACGCCGGGCGCGGTGGCTCACGCCTGTAATCCCAGCACTTTGGGAGGCCGAGACGGGCGGATCACAGGGTCAGGAGATCGAGACCATCCTGGCTAACACGGTGAAACCCCGTCTCTACTAAAAGCACAAAAAACTAGCCGGGCGAGGTGGCGGGCGCCTGTAGTCCCAGCTACTCGGGAGGCTGAGGCAGGAGAATGGCGTAAACCCAGGAGGCGGAGCTTGCAGTGAGCTGAGATCCGGCCACTGCACTCCAGCCTGGGTGACAGAGCAAAGACTCCGTCTCAAAAATAAATAAATAAATAAATAAATAAATAAATAAATAAATAAATAAATAAAAACATATGAATACATTAATGAAGAATATGTTCCTGAATGTGGATTTTTCTTGATTGTATTAATATTATGCCATTCAGTTTACTTTCTTTTCATTCCCTTTCTCTGCTTCTCTTCTATCTCCCCATGTCTCAGTTTCTCCCTCTGCCTCCTCCTCATATCTTCATCCCTCTGTCTTTTTTTTCCCCCCCTTAGAAACAGATTCTCGCTCTATTGCCCAGGCTGAAATGCAGTGGTGTGATCATAGCTCACTGCAGCCTCCAACTCCCAGGCTCAAGTGATCCTCCCACCTCAGCCTCCCAAAGGGTTGAGATTACCAGCATAGGCCACCATGCCCAGCTCCTCTCTACCTTAGTCTCCTCCTACAATCACTCCCCATCTCTGCCTTTCAGTATCCTCATCTCCTGCACATCCCTTGCCCTCTCTCTCATTTTCACTGTCCCCCACCTTTTCCCCTTAGTCCTTCCTCTCTGATGCCCTGTCTCACACCCCCATTTCCTCCTATTTTTCCCCTGTCACCCGCAGTCTCTTTATTCCTCCTTTCCTGTCTCTCCCTGCAGTAGCAGCAAGCTGGAGGCAAAGACAAATTGAACATTCTTCAATGTGCTGCCATGAAAAAAAACAAAATCACTTACTGCAACTTCACAACCATTGTAGGAAAACGTGATTAGAAACCTCATCCAATATGAATTGTATTAAATTTTGTGAATAGTTACAAAGAAGTCAATGTTTGGTAAATTGGTAAATTGGGCAATTGGTCATTTGAAGAACTGGCTTGAAGTTAATCAGCCTTAAGCCCATGAAAAGAATCCTGAAGGAGTTTCTGGGTCTGCAAGGTTCTTTCTTAATGATCAAGGTCCCTATAACAGCCCTCTCTTAGGAGGTGCTTATTTTAGTATTTAGGGCAGAAGGCCTGACTTCATCTGGATTTTGTGCAAGCCATCAGCCACTGATGGGATGGGGCTTTCTTAGTGGGCTGGGGCTGACATTTCTGTATCATAGTCTGTTGTCTTTTATACATTCAAAAATTAATTTCCATCGTTCAGACAGGAGTAGGAAGAGCAGACTGATAAAGTAGAAAGGAAGCACATTCCAAAATCAGACCTTGGAGTAGTTCTTCAATCTCTCTGGGCCTCAGTTTGCCTATTTGTAAAGATGGAAATCTCCCTCATGAAGTTGTTGTAAAGGCAACATTACATAACGGCAACAATACCATTAGATAACATTAGATAAAACACAAAGCCTGGCACATGGTATGTGCTCAGCATGTTTTAAAAATGCATAGGAGTGCCCTCTGTATACCAGACACTATGCAAGCACTAGAGACACTGTATACAATAATTCATAGACCTTTTTCCTTAGACTCTGATAATTTATATTTATTGACCATTTATTGTTCTTGTCAGACTCAAATCCAGGTCTCTTTGACTCAGAGGCAGAGTTCACAATCGGTTCTCTCCACTAGTTGCCTCGATTGTTCATGATAAAGAATGGACATTTAGCTACTTGTCCATGTGGAGTGCTCTTTTGGAGTGTTCTTTGGTCCTAAGGCACCCTGAGGAGCAGCTCTGTCATAGGGAGGTCTTCTGAACAATGGTTTCTGACCTGGAAACAGACCAGCTGCAGCTTCTGAAACTGGGATTAAAGTCTCCTAAACTCCCCTAGTTCTGAACAAGAAGTTTGGGGAGTGCAAAGCAAAGTGAGAATGAAGCTTTTTATAAAAAGTAAATCCTTTTGAAAAGACATTTACAAATGTGATCAGAAACCAAAGAGAAACCCCGTATCAAACTTTGTTAACATGTGGTGGTACATTTCAATACATCTTCTTAGTCCAAGAGACTCAGAAAGGTAGAAATAAATAAATCACATACAGTATGCTTTTAAACATCATATTTTAGGTAGGTAAAAATATCTCATGTTAACAGATCATGCAAAGAGGAACACAAAATACAAAATATCAGCTTGCTCCATTTGCTATACATATTATGGTTTAGCATCAAGTTTTAAAACATAAATCACAAGCAGAAGCAGATTGCAACATAAACGCCAAGTAAAACTATATGTTCCTATGTCTTTGCCAGTTTTTGCTGAACAGGTATGGCCATGAAAGATTACAATGACTTTTTGACAAACGCAACAGAACTCACAGATAAAAATGCACTTGGATCCTTCAAAGCCTCACCTTCTGTAGGTGCACAGGAACTCCATGTCAGCTGTTCGCCTACTCAGCATATCATTTTGAGCTGCCACCACTCTTGGGAATACTGTATATGTGTATGTATGCATACTTAAGAGGGCACATTGTTAAAATACTATATTATGTTTTTTTGAGACAGAGTCTTGCTCTGTTGCCCAGGCTGGAGTGCAGTGGCATGATCTTGGCTCACTGCAACCTCCACCTCCTGGGTTCAAGCGATTCTCGTGCCTTGGCCTCCTGAGTAACTGGGGCTACAGGCATGCCCCACCATGCCCAGATAATTTTTTAGTTTTAGTATAGACAAGGTTTCGCCATATTGGCCAGACTGGTCTTGAACTCCTGGCCTCAAATGATCTGCCCACCTCGGCCTCCCAACGTGCTGGGATTATAGGCTTGAGCTACGATGCCCAGCCAAGAGGACACATTTTTGCCTTTTGGAGAAAATAAGCTACAATAAGCTGGAACCCCAGAGGATTTGTATTCTAACTTTCTCACATAACTAGCTATGTGACCTTGGGTACCTCTCTCACCTTGCTGCACCTCAATTTGCTCCTCTGCAAACTAGAGTTAGAACATTCCCCTCCTGTGGGGTGTTGCTGGACTTAAATGAGACAAACCTAGTACAGCCCTCAAAAAATATGGCATTCTGCCCCCATTCCTTCTTTTAATTTTTAATGTGCAACAATTCAAAAATATTTCATTTCTCTTTCTTTTGAGGACGACTTTTGCCACCACTTTTTTAATAGCCAAAGGAAATTTGGGGTTAAAGACGATGGGTGTGCAAGCTGCATAATTTTCTATCCACTCTAAACATGTGTGAGTAAGAAATAATAAGGCAGAATTTCCAGGGTGGTTCAGACACTGGTTCTGGAGAAAGCTGTAAAAGAGGCTCAGAAGAGAAGTTTTCTGAGAAGGGGGCCCCTGTGGAACAGCTGTCATGCCTCTCAAGGTGACCCCTGGAAGGAGACAGCAACTATTCGCATGGATAAGGTCTCTGCACAGTCATACAGCTCCATTCCAGGAGGGCTCAAGAGTTCTTTTCAATTCTCCAGTGGAACCCTAGCCACGTGTCCCTTCAGTTGTCAATCATTTGACGCGGAAAGCTTGAATTACAATGACAGTCTGAGGCTCCCATAGTTCCTGAGGAGCAGGAGAGCTCCATCCAGGTCTGATTCTCTTTTTTTTCCTTTTTGAACCCAGTTACAAGAAACAGGTCTGATTCTCTTGCAAAGGTTCTGCTTCCTCCTCAAAGTTCAATCTCTCTGCTGATCACCACCATCTGCTGTTCTTCTGTGGTGCCTAAGAACTTTCCAAACTACCAAGCCCCTAAGACTGTGGTTTGGATTCCAGAAAGCCCAGGTGCCTGCCTGGCAACACACAGGCCTTCGTCGTCTATTTCCCCTTGTTGGACATCATAAGAATCGTTTTGTTGCATCCCCTCAGAGCCTCCCTTAGGAGCGGATACGCAGAATTCTCTTGAACGTCTTCTTGAAGTTCTCATTGCACAAGGGGTAGATGAGGGGATTCAGCGTGGAGTTGATATAGCCCAGCCAGATGGTGAACATGTGCAGATGTTCATTGCAACAGCTCTTGCAGAAGGCAATGACCATGAAGAAGATGAAGTAAGGGATCCAGCAGAGGATGAAGGCTGCCATGATAAAACCCAACTGTTTGGCGGCCTTCCTTTCGCGGTTCATGTGCAACCCAGATACATACTGTCTTGAATGTGAGCGGAGCCTCTTCCAAGTAAACTTGATGTAATCCAGGCCTGTGTTAGACCCACTCCTCAATTTGCCTTTGCCTGGTGCTGTCTCTGTGATGGTATCTGAATCTGTTCGAGAGAAAGATTGGCTATCACCTAACATCTGATCCTCTGGCATCTCGCTGGCCTCATGTGTGTTCAGGCCCTGCTCATCTGTCTTGAGCTGGCCATGGCTCTGGTTGTCGGCTACACAGTCCCTGCTACTCCCCTCTGCCGCAGTCTGCATCTGCACAATATCAAGTGGAAAGCAGTGGAGTTTGTCCACTTCTCCATCGTCCTCTTGGCTGAAGACAACTGGGGATTTCATCTCCTTGGGGGTTTGGGATGGTGACTTCAAGACAGATCCACCACCAGCATCTTTTGGCTTCCTTTTCAGAACCTCCCAGGGAGACTCCTTCCCTGGTTTCTTGGTACCCACCTTGGGGTTCTCTGGCCTCAGCTTAATTTCTGAGAAGGAAGGGAGGGATCCATTGATGAGCTCCCGGTGCTGGCAGTGTTGTTGTACGGCCTTGTAGATCTTGGCATAGAACCAGAGCATGAGCAAGGTGGGCAGGTAGAAGTTGATGATGGCAGTCATGACCTTGAACCAGGTGACATCATAGAAATCTGTCTCACACTTGTCCTCTCGGCGCACCGAGGTCTGCTGCATGAAGTGATTCCAGCCTAGAATGGGAATAACCCACAGAAAAGAGAGAAACCAGGCCCCCAAAATGGTGGCTGAGGCTCGAGTCTTGGTACGATACTTAAGGTACCTGAGGGGCTGCTGGACAGAGCGGTAGCGATCAATGCACAGGATGAAGACACTGAAAATGGACGCTGTGCTGGCCACGTAGTCCATGGAAAGCCAAAAGAGGCAGAGAGGACGGCCCAGTAACCACTTGGACGTGAGCAGGTAGAGGATGTTCATAGGCATGACGACAGCACCCACGATCAGGTCCGCCACCGAGAGGCTGACGATGTACAGGTTCCCCACGGTGTGGAGCTTCCGCTCACTCCGTACAGCATACAGCACCAGCAGGTTGAGCCCCACTGTGACCAAGGAGATAGTGCTCAGGACCACCACCAGTGGCATCAGCTGGGGGCTGGCCATAGTGGTCTTGTTCCCCTCACACATCTTGTCTTCTAAGAGGTAGGAGGAATTGGGGAGGGTCATTGGCATAAGAGCAGCCACCAATTATGGCTCACTCCCTGGGAGAAAAGATAGAAAAAGTAAGGTCAGAGACTTGGGTGATCAGTGGCCACTTAGCAGCATGATGTTCATCAGACTGGAGTTGTATGCTCTTGGGGGTAATAGACACTGCTGGTTACCTACTCAACAGCCATGTCCCCTTTTCCTTATTCATGCATTCATTCCCTCACTCAACAACTATTTATTGAATTCCTGTCACTCTTCTAGGTATTGAGGATATAGCTGTGAACAAAACAGACAAAAATGTTTGCTCTTACAGAATGTGCATTCTAGTGAGAGAGTTGGGCAGAAGCAAGGTAAATAAGGAGTTTGTAGAAATCTAATTCTGCACATGTTCTGGGAATGTGGGCTGCATCCTCATGTGTCTAAGCGGAATATGGCAATCTAGTTCCTCTTTACAGTGGCGGATAGAGGAGTGACCATGAGATACCACCATGGCCAAAGAGTTGGATGAGGATGTCAAATGGCAGAGGTGGAGTTTTTAGGAACGTTCTTCCTTTCTGACAAATGAGCAAAACAAGAAAAATTGTTGTTGCTGCTCACTTGCCTCCTTCTTCCTGACAGGATGTGAGGAAGTGATGTTTGAGGCCATGACAGTCATCTTGGGACCATCGGGAATGCCAAGAAAATGCCAACCTAGGGCCTTACTGTCACTAAGCTGCTGAGCCAACTCTGGAATCTTCTTCTCCTAGACTTGTTATTATGGGAAATAATTAAATGGGTTTTGTTTTGCTTTGCTTTGCTTTTTTTTCTTTTTGCTTACATCACTGTTGTGGGAGTTCTTACTTGCAGCTAAAACCATCCCTGACTGATACAGAAGAGGTTCTAAGGGGACACACCAGAGACACATAAAGCATGAAATAAATCTAGCATATCTTTTTGAGGAAAGTTCTCAAGTGAAAAGGGGATTATGTTATTTGGAAAAGTATATTTGTTGTTTTACTTTTCTATTTGAAAAACAATTTTTTAAAAATTACATAAATCATGCCAAGCAATATGTAACAAGACCCTTGCTAGTAGGCTGGAAATGGTGGCTTATACCCATAATCCCAGCATTTGGGGAGTCTGAGGTGGGAGGATTGCTTGAGGGCAAGAGTTAAAGGTGGAATGATCACTTGAGGTCAAGAGTTGCAGCCTGGGCAACACAGTGGAATCCTGTCTTTACAATGAAATTTTTTAAAAATTGGCCCAGCATGATAACACACATTTATAGTCCTAGCTACTCGGGAGGCTGCAGTGAGCTGTGATCACATCACTGCACTCCAGCTTGGGTGACAGGGCAAGATCCTATATCTGAAAAACAAAAATAAAAACCTTTGCTAGTAAGGCTCTACTGAAAACGGACTGTATCCTCTGTTATTGGTGATCCCCAAGTCGGGTGGTTGGGTGTGAAATTAAGTATTAAATCTTCTGGAAGGAGTTTTTAGATTTTTTTTTTTTTTTTTTTTTTGAGACGGAGTCTCACTCTGTCACCCAGGCTGGAGTGCAATGGCACCATCTCGGCTCACTACAATCTCCAGCTCCCAGATTCAAGTGATTCTCCTGCCTCAGCCTCCCGAGTAGCTGGGATTACAGGAGTGTGCCACCACACCCGGCTATTTTTTCTGTATTTTTTTTAGAAGACACAGGGTATCACCATGTTGATCAGGCTGGACTTGAACTCCTGACCTCAGGTGATCCACCCACCTTGGACTCCCAAAGTGCTGGGATTACAGGAATGAGGCACCACGCCCAGCCTTTTTTTTTTTTTTTTTTTTTTAAGACAGTCTCACTCTGTCACCTAGGCTGGAGTACAGTGGCACCATCTCAGCTCACTGCAATCTCTGCCCTCCGGGTTCAAGTGATTCTCATGCCTCAGCTTCCCGAGTAGCTGCAATTATAGGCACCCACCACTACACCCAGCAAATTTTTGTATTTTTAGTAGAGAAAGGGTTTCACCATGTTGGTCAGGCTGATCTTGAACTCCTGACCTCAGATATTCCCCCACCTTGGCCTCCCATAGTGCTGGGATTACAGGCGTAAGCCACTGTGCCTGGCCAAGTTTTTAGATTTTCATATTCATCAAAAAGTGGTAAGTTTAAAGAAAACTGATAAACACTAATAAATAGTGTAAATTTATCTCAATAATTTAGCAAAAACAAATATTTTTACATTAAGATGAAGCCAGATAAGTTCTTGAGTAGAAGGCTAAATTAATTAATTAATGTATTTATTTATTTAGAGACGGAGTCTCGCTCTGTCACCCAGGCTGGAGTGCAATGGCACGATCTCGGTTCACTGCAACCTCTGCCTCCTGGGTTCAAGCGATTTTCCTGCCTCAGCTTGCTGAGTAGCTGGGATTACACGCACCCGCCTCCACGCCCAGCTAAGTTTTGTATTTTTAGTAGGGACGGGGTTTCACCATCTCAGCCAGGTTCGTCTCGATCTCCTGACCTCATAATCCTCCCGCCTCAGCCTCCCAAAGTGCTGGGATTACAGGCGTGAGCCACCGTGCCCAGCCTGTAGAAGGCTAAATTTATATAGTTTTTTAAGATAAAAATCAAAACCCCACGATATTTGATCCTTGTGGAAGGAAACTTCTGTATGTCTTTGGTGGAAAAACACCATTTTGGGCAGCACCGATTGTGCCCAAGCTCTGCCATTTATTTTCTCAGTGATCTCTTGGCCTCCATCTTCTCATGTGTCAAATGGGTGGTGTGTGGGGGGGTAGACAATCTCTAAAGACTTTTCCAGGTCTCTTTCTTACAGCGGTATTTTTTGATGTCCTCCAGCTCTGAGCTGCCAATCAGAGCAATCCTCTGATTGCTGATGGCGCCTCCTCTGACTTCTTCAACAGCATCACTGTCTCCTTGGGTGACCTAAAGTCCTGCTGTATGCTCCTGTCACTCTGTGCTGTCGGCCTCGGGGGTCTCATCCTCTGACTTCCCTACTCCTCGGTCATCACCTCCTATGAGGACAACACTGAAACCCACAGCTCCAGCCTGTATTTTTCTCCATTCCCATATCTAATACCTTGCAGCTTCACCTTCTGCCCTGATCAAGTCCAAACCCCGTGAAATTGTCCACAGCCACCTCTGGAAGGAAGAAAGTA